>NW_010326378.1:0-3122 GCF_000700745.2 Antrostomus carolinensis
GTCCCGCATTCCTTGTCACTGCCGCTCTTATAATTATGACAAATGACTAAATGTGTTATTTTCAGCAAAGCAACGGCAGTCAAAAGGGGTACTTAGGGTTTGTAAGAGGTGATGGCTGGCGTGGCTTTGAAGGCTTTTCCTTTTTTTTTTATTATTATTATTTTATTTATTTAATGATTTTTGACTTAGCACAGGCTGAATCATACACGGCCACCCCACTGGTAACTAAGCAGCGTGTGAAACCCATTTCACACGTCTGCGCTGCCGCCTTGTCATCATCCCCGACAAAACCAGAGCCGGTGGCTGCCGCCTCTTCCAAACTAGACACACAGTTTGGTGGAGGAAACTTTGCTGGCTTTGTTTTAACTGGGATGAATGGGAAAATCCCAAACGCTGAAATGTATTTCACTGGAGTCCGGGAGATGTGTTTGGGGGGGCGGGGAGAGCAAACAAAGCCCCATAGGAAATCATAGAGTCATAGGATAGTTTGGATTGGAAGGGACCTTAAAGCTCATCCAGTTCCAACCCCCCTGCCATCAGCAGGGACACCTTCCACTAGACCAGGTTGCTCAAAGCCTCATCCAGCCTGGTCTTCAACACTTCCAGGGAGGAGCAGCCACAACTTCCTTGGGCAACCTGTTCCAGTGTCTGACCACCCTCACAGTGAAGAACTTCCTAATATCTAATCTAAACCTCCCCTCTTCCAGTTTAAACCCATTTCCCCTTGTCTTGTCATTAACTGCCCTTATGAAAATGTAACCCCAATGGTATTTTTGATACCAAAGCAAGCTTCTCCATCCATAAAGACAATGGAGATGGGAATAGTAAAATGTATGAGGGTAGAAACATGCACGTTTCTGGAAAGTCATTTGAAAAAAAAACCAAACAAAGATCAGCAACATGTTTAGTGCTTGAATCTTGTAAACAGTGCACAAATTTCCCCTTGAGTCGCTGAAAATATCAAGATGCTCCAGAGACAACTTAAAAAAATAGATAGATCAGGAGTGTGAAGCTGAGTGTGAGGTAAATATTACTACATTATATTAATGTGTCAATTAATAGTAGAGGGTAGAGGAAGGACTGTAAATGCATGGCTTATACCATGGAAAATAAGAACTACACCAGCTCTTAGACTTAATTTAGTGCTTCCCCTTCCTTAAACTGGCACAACAGTATTGCTACTGACATTTACAGATATGGACCATGGGTTATTCCCTTTGCTGAAATGATATGCACACATACAAAACCTGAAGTAATGCTGATACACAGAGTCTGAAGTTAAAACACTTGATGCTTCTTTCAACAGCAAAAAAACCTTTCTGCTGATTGTTTTTAATTTATTCTTATTATTTTTTTTATTTTTCAGGTACTCACTGTATTTTGTCCAGTCACAAATTGCATCAGGCAACAGACGAACCATGAGTGAAACCACCCTCTCACAATTTGCTCTGTTGTCACTAGAGGTTGTGTAATTTGGACAGCGTGACTTGGACAAGGGTAAGTATTTAATTACTTTTTAGCTTTCAACACAGTGATGAAATCTCTAGTAAAAAATCAGCCTGGTGGACAGTCCCTGTTTCCTGAAAGATTTGTCCCAGCAACAGAGACCAGATAATCCGATGATCTGAGGGCTGGAGCACCTCTCCTATGAAGACAGGCTGAAAGAGTTGGGGCTGTTCAGCCTGGAGAAGAGAAGGCTCCAGGGAGATCTTATAGCGGCCTCCCAGTACCTGAAGGGGCTACAAGAAAGCTGGGGAGGGACTTTTCATAAGGGCAGTTAATGACAAAACAAGGGGAAATGGGTTTAAGCTGAAAGAGGGGAGGTTTAGATGAGATATTATGAAGAAGTTCTTCACTGTGAGGGTGGTGAGACACTGGAACAGGTTGCCCAAGGAAGTTGTGGATGCCCCCTCCCTGGAAGTGTTCAAGGCCAGGCTGGATGAGGCTTTGAGCAACCTGGTCTAGTGGAAGGTGTCCCTGCTGCTGGCAGGGGGGTTGGAACTGGATGATCTTTAAGGTCCCTTCCAACCCAAACCATTCTATGATTCTATAACCTAAGGACAGGTCACGCAGCATGGTCCAGTCCCTGGATGTGGACTACCTGGCTTATCACTCTTTGGATCATCTCTTTTTCCATGGCTTTTCCTGGCTCACCTGAAGTGGAGCAGCTGGGCAGTTGGCATGCTCCACACCTTGCACAGCAGTGGCACAGGTACAGCTTTGCTTCACATTGCACAGATGTTGGTTTCCTAATTCTCCAGTCAGCTGCAGCAGAGGAGCTGCTGAGGACCCGTGGTAGAAGTGACAGGAAAAAAGGGCTATTTACCCTTTTTCCTACCCCCTGCCTTTGTCTCCTTTCTGTTTGATTATGTGCCCGTTTGCAAAGCTGGGCCCCAGGGCAGAGGGCTTGGATTACAAACAGCTTGACAGTGACACTAATTTCATATACCTGCCACCTCATCCTGTGCCTGTAAGATCACCTGTTACATCTAGCAGTTATGACGGAATATTTTTTCTGGTAGCTTATTCAACTTGTGAGGCGTCACTTGGTAATGGGTCCAGATTGGGTCAGCAAAGTCTTAACCATCCTATTCCCCAAGGTAAAACAGGATCCAGGTAAAAATAAAAAAAATTGTTATTTTTCGTTGTTGGTGCCAGATTTCAGGTAACTTCAGTGGAAATGCAGGCGTAGGTTAAGGCTCTTTAGTACTAAATTCAGTGTTCTGTGGATGCTTTAGGTTGTTGTCTTGCTTTTCTTTTCTAAGGATTATCAGCATGAGACCTCGATGACAAAAGAAATAAATACTTGCACTGGGGAAAATTTTAATAACTTACTCTCTACGCACCTTTCTTAGTTTTTGTAGTCTAGAATTTCATTAATTCTGGTAAATTTTGTGGGCTACAGAAATCCCTCTCTTACAAACTTTACTTCAACATTTACATTACCCTGGTTGTATTATTGCTGTAACAGCTTATTCTTTCTTGCACTCTGATCCTAACCAACCCACTTCTCCTAACCAAGAAATACTCCAATTAAACAAAAGTATTAAGTTTGGGGTTCATAAACAGCAAATAAGATCAATGTAGCCTTTAAATAAGTAACTTGGTTTAGGTGATAGGCT
>NW_010326379.1:0-5623 GCF_000700745.2 Antrostomus carolinensis
ACCCAAACCATTCTATGATTATATGATTTTAGGACTATGTGGAGAATGTGCATATGCTGAAATCAGAGATGCTAAGTTTTTTATATGCTTACATGCAAAATTTATAAAACATTATTGCTTGAAAACTATTATACATTTTTATGATCCTTTAGAATATACAACTGGTGCCACTAGGAGAGTGTCCTTGTTTAACAGAGATTTAGAGAACTGCTCTTGTAAAAAGAGTGCAGTTGAAACTCAAAGTTTTCTTTTAATCAAATATAGACTGTATCTTTCATTTCTCTTCTGTGTGGAATGAGTCCAAATTTTTCTTTTCAGCTTGGCTCTAAGAGTTATCTATGTGAATTTACGAACTGAAGAACAATAGTACATAGCAAATTGTACAACAACCTCAGTCATTACGCTGTAAGAAAAATATATTTGCACTGTAATATTTAGCTAGTGAATGTATCAAATGATATTTTTAAGAGATAATATATAATAATTCATTGCAACTATAGTAACAAGGTAAAATTACTCCCTAGTAGCAAAAAGATTCATCAGTACTATTCAACGTGAATGGTGACGTAACCAGTATATCTCAAACTAGCTTCAGGTCTTCATAACCTTCAAGTACTCAGAAAACTGGGAAGTGCCACTAAGTTGTGGTATTTTAGTGGCTGTGATTCCATTGCAGGCAGGTTTGGTTTGGGGCTTTTTTTCCTAGTTAGAAGTCTAGGAATAAAAATAGTTATGAAAACCATTGATTTAACCAGGAAAGGTTTGGAGAATGGGTGCATGTAGAAGACTGAAACACAGAAGGTTTCAGAGAGGGAGATCACCTTTGTTTTGTCGTGAGCTTTTGGGAAAGCATTCCTATATGCATTTGGGAATGTTGTGTGTGTGTATGGGTACACAAATGAGATTTAACAGGGAAAGCAAATGTCTGACAGACAAAACCACTGTGGATTCAGTTCCTTATCAGTATTACTGCTACATATCCAGTGCATCTTAGAGCAAATTATCACACTGAAGGACAGGGGTTTACATACAGTTATTCATGTAATAATGCATTGCTAAACTATGCACTTTTAACAGATAAGTTGTCATAATTACACTGTTATGTATTAGGTGAAAGATTAATGATCTTTGCAGGAAAATAATTTTCCATAATTAAATAATTTCATTTTGATTTTTTTTTCTATTGGAATTCATCCATATTCATACATCATTTTATAGTCTTTTTTGCATCTTTATCTGTATTGTTTTCCTTTTTTTTTAATAAAAGTGTGGTGTTTTAAAAATAGAAAGGAGTGCTGAGAAAACTTATAGTTTGCTTTCTGTCATAGGAATTCTGAACGCCACTTCTTGAAAAAAATTCACTTTCATGTTTGAAAGCATAGTAACAGAATCAACCAGTAGGGTAGTCATGACCTTTTTACCTAAGCCAATTTTTAAAGGAAAGAGCCATTGTAATGAAATGAGAGTGATTTGAATGCATGAAGCAATTGGTTATAGATAATTCGAATGTCTGATGCCAAGCATATTATAACCCACATGAAATAGTTAGGTGAAGTTGAGTGGTAAAGATATTAATGGACTTCCATGTTTTCTTCATCTTTGGTGTGCTGTAGTGATGCTAGCAGTCCTGTGGCCAGCAGAAGCTGGATGAAGGTTTTTTCATAGTTTGAGAGATAACTGCTTATTTGTCAGAACAGCTTGTTCCGATTCATTTGTAGTCCCTGACTATCCTTACCTGCTGTGTGGCTGTGGTTAGTTTCTTGGTTTCTTTAGCTGTTTCTTTTCCATCCTAACAGTCATCTGACTTTTCTGCATATATCAATAAGTCTTTAACAAAGTCTTTCCCTGTCTGCCTAGCCCCAGCCTGGATTTTATCCCTTGCTTGGAGTCAGTAGCTACTATCTTAACGCGAAGTATAATATCAAATTTTGAAGACCTTTACAAACTGGAGAAATGAGCCAACAGGAATATCATGAAGTTCAACAAATGGAAATGGCGGGTCCTGTACCTGGGGAGGAATGTTGATCCCAGGACAGGCTGGGAACCAGCTGGGTGGAAATCAGATTTGCAAAAAAAGGACCTCAGGATCCTTGTGGGCAAAAACTGGATTTGAGCTAGCAATGTCCCCTCACAGCAAAGAAGACCAACAGCATCATGGGCTACATTAGGAAGAACATTGCCAGCAGGTGGAGGGTGATGATCCTTAGCCTCGAATCAGAAGTGGTGAGATGCATCTGGAGTGCTGGGTCCAGTTCTGGGCTCCCCAGCGCAAGACAGATATGGACTTACTGGAGTGATACCAGCAAGGGGCCATAGAGAAGGAGGAGAGCAGACAGAGCCTCAAGAGGCTCAGGGTGGTCTTATAATTGCATATAGATGCCTAATGAGAGGTAGTAAATAAGATGGAACTAAGCTCTTCATAGCGGTGTCCAGTGACAGGACAAAAGGCAACAGACACAAATTCAGCTATAGGAAATTCCCACTTAAGCATAAAAAAACTCTTTACTGTGAGGGTGGTCAGACGCTGGGACAGGTTTCCCAGAGAGGCTGTGGAGTGTCCATCCTTGGTGATATTCAAAACTCAACCATCCTGGGCAATCTGCTCTAGCTGACCCTGCTTGAGGAGTGGAGTTGGACTACATGATCTTCAGAGGCCCCTTTTAATCTCAACCACTCTGTGATTTTGTAATACCTCTTTAAAATATGTTGGAATTTATGATTCCTCTAAATTCATTACTTTTCTTTCAGTCTCTGCTCTGTCTTAGCCATCTCAGGTTCAGTTTGGCTTCTCTTAGAAAAGGAACAAACATACCAAATAACTCCTTATCCTAAAACACTTACTGGTCAGAAGCAGGTAAATTCTAACTTTTATAGATTTTTAAAAAATTGGTTCAAGAAATCAGCAACTTGTCCAAGATGACAAATAGTGCCTTAGTCACATCTGGAATTAGAGCTTATGTTCCTCAGTCAGGACCACACTGACCTAACTGTGGTCAGATTGAAATTTTGTTTTTCCATATTGTGAGAGAGACAGTAGTACAGACCGAGAACTAGGTTTTTCCTTCCATAAAGCAGCTGCAATAGCTAAAACTGAAAATACAAGATAAAAATTGTATCTTGAATATTCATATCTTGAACACAGATAAATGCATCATTGAATTAGCATTAAATAGCAGAACAAACTCCAATAAGGATCTTTAACTCAACTGGGTTCAAACTTAATTAGAAGGGTAAAATGTGTAATGTTAAGATCAGTTTAAAAGTTAGTATTATTGCTGGAGGTTGCAGAGAGCAATTTTATTTTCTTGCTAGAGTTAACAAACAGTGCAAGCCTAGCACATGAAGACAGTTATGCAATGACTGCTCTTCACAGGGTTCCCAATACCATAACCTTAGTGATAATCCTAAATGGCTGTGCATGCCATCATACCAAAGTATATAAAACAACACAATTTTACTGCTAAAAATGAGTTAACCTTTTAGCTGGACTAGAGACAAGTCCTGCTGGATCCCAGTGCATTAGCACAGTATCTGATTATTCTCTTCATCTGAAGTTGCTAGATGAGAATATCTTGTCAGGGATTTCAGGCTAGTCTGAGTGGTTGTAATCATAGAAGGCCTTGTTGAAAATGATGCAGTCTTTTATTTCTGTTTGTCATCCTTCAGCAAGAACAGTAAGAGCATCCAATGAGCAGTGTTAAAGACTTCAAAAGACCCTGCACATCTTTTATTTTTATATGCATATAAAGCTTTTATCTTCTAGCTATTAAATTAATTTTAATATATTTGTTTTAATTTTTATTATGTTCTCCTGATTTAGTGATGATTAAGGAAGGGGTTGTCTTTTTCTTCTCTCCCTTTTCTGATCATGATGCATCTATTCTTAAGATAGAGACAGACACATTTGTATAGAGAGGCGGCATAAGGTAGTTCACTAATGTGATGCTTATAACGTGTGAGGAGAGAGACAGGCATAGGTAGTTCAGTTCTTTAGGTGAGAATGTAAGTTAGAGATATAAGTAATAGCATTTTATCCATCATAAAACTGCAAAATGGCTCAGAGGCATTTCACAGCTGCAGCTGTTGCAGACCCTGTAATGGCATTAAGCTCTGACTCACAGTGATTTTTTTCTGTAGAAGATTCTAGCAGGAACTGTAGTTATGGTAATAACATGCATAGAAGAATAAATAACTTGCATATTAATGAATTGTACGTAATACAGATGCTACAGGGTGAACTCAAGGAGTACTGGAAATAAGTTTCTTTCTCAATTATTTTCACTCAAGGTTTTTTCAGACAAAACCCTCTGGTGCTCTGCCAGAACCGCCTCTGAACATTACAACTTTAACCCTGTGTGGTATTTGTACTTATTCTGATTATTCACTTGAGCTGATTATTATTATTTCATATTTTCACCTACTAGGTGAAGGTAGTGTAGATATATTTACCAGTATCTTTAGTACTACTGGAGCAAGCAGAAATAAAATTTTCAGATATTATATGAACTCTTACTATCCTTTACAAAGAAAAGCAATTTTGGGGTCTGGCACTGCTCATGGGAAAAGTAAAGAAAGAAAAAAACACCTCAGTGTTACTTTATTATGATCTACCCATCCAACTGATGCCAACTGTGCTTTCTTCAGTAATAACCAGCAAGGGGTAGATACTTGCTCAGATACTACTGATTCTCAGTGTTGATTCTCAAGCTGTGTGCAGGGTCTGTCCATTCTGTGACCAGCTTTTTTTGATCTCCTCTGAAATGTGAACAGGTGTACACTACTGACCAAATCAAAGATTAGTCTTCTGTGCTTGTCAAACAATAATTTGGAAGCATTACATCTGTGTAACACATCCCCAAGTGTAGCTCAGACTTTATCAGCTGTAGCAGAACTTCATCAGATAGACTTGTTTCAGAAAATATGCTGGGTGGTTCTTTTGACTCAAACTCTCATATGACCCATATTAAAGCAACTACCGCTTGGGGAAATAAAGAAAGAAAAAAAAAAAAGGGATAAAACCACATTCGCCTCCTGAGCCCTGAATGCCTTTATAAATGGCCATTTTTTAATAAAGGCATATGAGCTTGTATTGCTTTTACAGAGTGCAGTGTAGTAATAGTTGACCTTAAAGTAATGCCTGTCTAAATCAGACTACAATGACATAAAAGGTTGGATAGGACAATCTACAATGTTTTAAGTAACTGTTGATAACTATTTAGTGCTGAATTAGAAGAACGTATGTACTTACCACTAACTACGATAAATGTACTTTTGGCACTAAAGCTTAGTGATCCAGTTGGAACTATGTCCTATAGACTTTCCATCCGTTAATTTTAAATAACAGAATGGTAGCGGCTGTTTGTTGAAATAGTGTTTTCAAGTGATCATCAGATACTCTTCAACAGTATTTACCTCTGATACCTTACCACAACTTTGACATCACCCATATGTGCATAGCATGAAAGCCATCTTAGTTCTTGCATGCTGTTAATTCAGCATGTTAGGAAGTGTAGATCTGTTATTATATATGTGTATATATATGCATCTATTATTTTCTCACTTAGAACTGGGGTGGGTAATAAGATCAGGGATAACTTAGCTTGGTTTTGTGTAGCATACACGG
>NW_010326379.1:5657-15493 GCF_000700745.2 Antrostomus carolinensis
TGGGCAATTTATGGGCTGCATAAAATACCTGGATTTGATATAAGAACACCCCACCAACTGTGTTATGAAGTTAGTGGGTGTATGTATGACCTCTTTGTTATAATTCAAAGACAGCAACTGAAAATCCATTGTCCTTTCTGTGCCTTAAGCCACATTTCCAGGGTCATATTTAGTGTAAACTGGCCTGGATCTGGAAGAGTGGAAAACATGGCATGGCACAGCTCACTAGACCCCCTCCTTAGAAACCAGTTTAGCTCCTGCACTGTGACAAGTGTTGTATGAAGGAAATACCAAAAGGAGGGCACATGGTGAACTTGACAGTAGTATTCTTCATGACTTGGCTTCTGACAAAAAAAAAAAGAGGGAGATTTTAATAAAAGCTGTCTTGTAAGGGCCTGTATTCAGAATTACTGGGCACAACAGATACTGCTGAAATCAGAGGTTCTTGCTACCTATGGAGTGTATAAAACTAAGAGTATAGCTCTGAAAGCAGAGAATTTTATAAGAAAGCTCTTAGTTAAGGACAAGGAAAGATGACAGATAGGACAGAGAGATAGGATGAACAAATATGCCTACCTAAGGAAAGCTTAACTACAAGTGTTTGTAATTATATTAAATACAGCAGATGACTTTCATGTCTCTCTAGTGCAGTGAGACAAATAATACATTAACTTCTCTTTGTTTTCTCTTTTTTTTATTATTTTAGAAAGCTTTACAAGTAAACTGTCCTTTGGGAAACAGTGAATAAAAACATCTATTTCAGAAATTCAAAACTTTAGCACCTATCTCTAATAAAGGAGATTGTCAATATAATACAACTTTGATTGAGTCAGCCTTCTACAGAATAAAGTTGTAGATATCAGTTTGCATCACTTGCATGGAAGTCTTCCCTATATATCCATTTGCTTATTTTACTTTTTTGTCACCCTTTTCATTTAGATAACAGGGTTTTAATGTTCAATAAAATTTCTGCAACTAACACTTTGTTGCAGCAAATAAGGCAAATTGTAGAAAAGCAAGAGAGGATACAAAGAGCACAAAGTTATACCAATTTTAGAGATGAACTCATGAGTGGGATTGATAGTACTAAATTATTATACTGAAGAAAAAGAGAATTATCTGAGCGAGATAATCATAGCCTTTAATGTGCTCAAAGAAGCAATATAAATTGAAGAAAACCAACAATTCATACTTCTTAGAAGACAGCCATGCAACAGCAGTAGCCTGAAGCTGAAGAAGGAAATGTTTAAGTTTGTTTTTAAGATTTTAGCAGTTTAAAAAGTCTTGTAAGGTATAGTGGTGGAAATACTATTCAAGTTATAATCAAACATGGTCGGTAGCAGTAGGAATGGTTCCATCAAATGCAGACATTAAGTGGGTGGTCATAGTCATTTATTGTTTCTTGTTGAGTGAGTCCACTCAAGTTTGCTTTTTTATTTCTTTTTGTTGTTATGCACTCTAGTTTACTGCAAGGATCTTCCTTGGCAGTTACACATGCTGGATGGGTTTAAGATTACACTGATTCATGGGCTGGGCTGAACCCAGTAAGTCACAGATTTGTTATGCAGAGGAAGAGGATGGTATTCCTGAAAAAATGAATAGGGCTTGTTTTGCCCTTATTTTGGGCAAGTTAGTAAGTTCTCAGTTACTGCAATAGGAACTCCCTCAAAACCTGCCAGTAATCCTCCAATTTAAAAACTTAATCAAATCCAATTTATTTATATTTTTTTTTTCCCCAAGGAAAAATAAAGAAATAGGGAGAGCTGCACAGGGTAGTACTGTAATATATGAGTTTAGGTTATTCTGTGAGATATTTCCTCTAGCAAGAAGGATGGCAGGGGAGGGATTAGCTTCCGTGTCCCCTTCATTTGCTTTCTTGGGTAATTAGGGGAAATGTGTTCAGTGTGCAAGGGTATCATTGCTGTCCTGCTGTTTTATCATTTCTTTATGAGATAGTGTTGATTTCAGCAATGAAATGCAAATTTAGTTTACAGTGCTCCTTTTGTCTGTATAAAGGTTAAAATGCATATTGTAGATAATACTGTTGGTGGTGCTTTTGAAACAGTCTTTGTCAGCTAATTTCAGCAATACATGGTTTTAAATGCTGTTCAGTGCAACCACATGAGTTTTATGTTGGCCTACATGAATTAAATTTAACCCAACATGCATGTTGTTACCATTTTGGCTATAATTCGATCAAGTCATCATAAAACCGTGGTACCAACAAAAAAAATGTGGATGTGTTGAGAACATTTAATATATAGTGTGCCTTCTGTGTGTTATGGCAAACTGAACGTACAATTATTGAAGTTGAGCCATCTTAACTCTATAATCATAAAATTCTTCTAACGCAGGAGGCAAACAAATACTCCTAGGAATGCAGATGCTAATGAATTCTGTGTTTGGAGGGTATGTTTCTGTTTACTTATAAACAAATAGTTTGAATTGCTGGTGATAAAAGGGCTCAGAATTTTAACAAGTCCTGTTACAATTAGCTCCAGTGTAGATTACAGACAGCTCCATTTACTAAATACTGTGACTCCAAGAGCAATAAAATACAAGCAAGAATGAAAATAGTTTTCGGCTAGCAAGCAAGTTCTAACATAACAGCAAGGCCAGTACTAAGGAAGTTGTCTTTTTTTATTGTTATCTCTTTAATTTATCTCGCTTTCCTGTGTAAACTGCTCACTATTGTGCAAAGAGAGGGTGTGTGTTAACTTTGGTGACATTGTGTTACTCCCATTAAATAACGAGGTTTTTTTCAGCCTGATTGTACTTAGGATTTTTTTTTCCCCCAAACTACATGAGCCAAATAATGTTTCATAACTAATAACAAATCCCATTTCTGCTTTAGGTGATATGGCAAGAAATTCCCTGTCGCGGTTGGTGAAAAGATTATATGTAATAAGGAGTGTGAGGTTTTAATATATGTAGTAAGAAAGAGTAAAAAGGTGGGGGAGAGGGTTTTATGGAATGAGATGTTCTGTTCTAGACAATAATGGAAAACAGCTCTGAAAATGCTGAGTTGGAGTAATGAATGAATAATGTCTAAAGTTTATCAAAACTGAAAGAACTCCTGATGTGAAATGAAGCCTCCTAAGAAAATTCTGTTCTGTCGCTGTTTTGCTTTGCTGTTGTCGCCTGTCACGCATGAATGAAAATGCTGCATTCTCAGGGGAGCGGTAAAGCTTCTGTGTAGGTTGTTTATTTCCTTAATCCCTCCTTCTTTGTGATTTCCAATGTCAGATATAAAATGGAAAGCCTGTAAATATAGTGATTATCATACTGATTATCACCTGCATCAGGGAACGCCCTGGCTGGCCGTTGTAACCCTAGCAGTCTCCACATGTTACAGCCACTTAGATTTTAACTTGACTACTTTATTAGAGACGTGGAGCTCAGTGTGAGGTGCCCTAGGGCTGCACAGATGGGGTCTGCTTGTTTCCTGTTCTCACTGTTATTGTGAATAGATACTAAAAGGTTCTCATCGCTTTTATCTGGTTAATTTACTTTGAACTGTCCCCGGCATTCAGGGCCTGCCTCACATTTCTCACCATTTTGTAAACGCCAAACTGTAGTCTCCAAACGTGTGGTTTGAGCTTTATTTTCTTTTTTACTGGAAAAGCCTTAATTCTTAAAGAGATGTAATTCTGAGAGAGGCTGATTCTTAGGGGTTTGTAGGCACAGTCCTTACTGAAAGAAGCTGTTCACTCAGGAGTTATTCTGTGGTTTGGTTGATAGGAGAGAAGAAAATTAAGATTGCTGTTGTTCTTTGACGTGTTCAGACACTCTCAGATTAAGAGGTCAATTGCAGGAAAATCTATGATTGTATGCTAGCTACCATTATTCATGTAACCAGGCAGCAGATCAGGCTAAAAGATGACACTCTAACAGGAAAATCCGAAGATGAGATACTTTTTACCAAATGTGCAATCATTTATTCTTTCTTGTGGAAGGGACGGGTCTTTCAAGCCACATGTGCTATGCATGGGTGCCCCAGTACAGAAAATTAAGATGAATTCTCTCAAAGTCTCCCACATAAGGAAACACTACTTAACTGGAATAGTTTTTATTTCACAGATGTAAGAATGTACTGGTGTCCAGTTTCCTGGCCAAACAATAGTTTAACACAGATGTTAATGTCCTGCTGCACTGGGACATTAAATAAATCCCCTTAGGACAGATCAATGTAACTTCCAATTTCAATTGCACAACCAAAAACCTGAGGTGAAAGAAGCAATTTGGCAACAGTACGTTATTTTTAGTCCATTTTCTTATTCTCTGCCCCTTTATCACTCCCTTATTTCTCTTATTTTCATTTTATTTCTGTGTCCTGGTCCCATTTGAGGCTTTCTTGATTGTGTTGCAGTTCATTGTAAGTGCATCACTTCAGAGTGGAAGCTTGCAGGCTCCTTTTTTCATACGAGCATAGGCTTTGTTAATCACATGCTGGTTTAGGAAAACACTGCATGATATCTTTGAACCCTACACTCCTTCTTGACAGCCAGGCTAGCAAATGTCATTGACTGTGTGATGTACAAGAAGGAATTCAATTGTAAGTAAATTGTCAAAGTGGCTAACCTTGCCCGCACCCAATTGTCAGGACCATGATTCAGTTTTTCTGTCAACATCAGCTAAGGCTAACCCGGTCAGCCTTATGTTTCTGCAGTGAAGCAGCCTGAGGAGTTGTGCTTTTCAGCTTATCACATTTTATTAACCTCAACTTACTGTTGTTATAATCAATTGTACCCACTTCAAATTCTTATATTGCCCCCAAACTGGCAGATCATATAGGTCCACAAGTATGTATTTTCTGCAGCATTAAAAGCTGTCGTGGGGACACTGGCCTTAAATGGTTTGGTACAGTAGTTATTTTTGTTTAGTTGGATCAACTCACCATTTTGGCTCAAGACTTATCCTTCTATTAATATCACTTGGCAAAGATAATCTGCAAAAAATGCAAGTAAAAACATAAAGACTTTGAGGTCTTTCTGCAATATTTGCAATGTTAAGGTAGAAAGTGAATAAGGGAAAAAACATTGCTATTGTCTTCTGTCTCCTTGCTTTTATTTCAAAACAGATTTTAATTGCTCCAGTTAATATAAATAAGGAATGAGGACATTCTGATACCCTGATGTTTCCTCTGTTCTTTCAGCAAAAGAACATAGCTAAATTGCCTAAAGCAGTGATTAAGACATAAGAGTATTTTAAAATGCTCATCTGATTCCACTGCAAGGGTTCAAACACATTTTGTCATCCTGGTTTTTTAATGTACCGTAGGTGACAAATTATTTTTTTAAATGGCTTGATAACCTGTATCCCATGAAGTGCCATAGATAAATGGGGATACGCTACAATTTCAGTTAAAAATATGTCTAAAGGATGTTTGTCTGGATTTGAAGTACTGGTTTCCTAGTCAAAGTCCTATCTCCAGAAGTAACTTTCCTCGCCTGGCAAAAACATATTGTACCTTCTTTATTTGAACTTGTGAAGTGTGTTGACATTGTACTGTTGTCGGTCTTGAAGGAAGGAGGGGGAAGCTTTGGTGTGACTATCAGAACTGAACAACTGTATATGGGTATATTGAGATAATCATGTAAAAAGAAAACTGGCTGAATGAGTTTCAGAATGTGTTATTTCTTCATTATCTAGCACTTTATAATTAACTGTTCTTTTTTTATTATTTCAGGAAGCTGCCACTTTTGCTAGAGAGCAAGGCTTTGAGGTGAGTTAACCCACAATTGCACACTAAACAGATCCTAAAGGGTTTTTTTTCTTGCTGATAATGAAGTTCTTTTGGACAATGATTGATGTGCTATTATACTCTCCAAGCCTCGCAGCGGTTGCCATGGAAACTTGGCAGTCGTCATGGTTTCTTTGTTCTGCCAGCTCAGTGTTATGACGCACTCTGCTAGGTCTGCACCCAACATCGCCTACAGATGTTATTTATTGAATTTTGAAAAGCCTCTTGGGAAGCCGAGAGGTTGGGCACGGTTTCAAGCTGCCTCTGCAGATATGGGACCTGTCAGTTTGTTCAGTTAAAAAGCTACCTCATTAGCTGTATTACACTCCATAAGGATTCACTGCTAAAGCAGTGGTGAAGCAAGACTAAATAGTGAAATATAACACCGCTTAAATAACTTAAACCTTGCCATATGCGGATTATCATTATGCAAATGAATTTTAGAAAGGTTGTATGTAAAATTGTTAGGTACTGATTAATGTAAACCATGCTTCTACAAACAGCTTCTTTTAGAAGGGGTAGCATGGAATTTGTGTTTCAAAACATATTCAAGTTGGTGTTTTCCATCTGTGCTCTAAAAATGTATGATCCTCTACTTTCTTGGAGTAAACACTGTTGATTTTACAGTGATTTTCAGAGCTTTTGATTTCATCTTCTTGAGGTATTTATTTGAATAGTATCTCCCACTGGCTAAATTCAGATAACTTTAATCTGGAGAGCTATCAGCTATTGGTCTCTGATGCTGAATTCAAATAGGCAGGTTTTAAATACTGTAATTAATGTGACAACGTTGTGCTAATTTTGCAGATAGTAAGTGATCTTACTGAAATCTAAATTGCAGAACTGAACACACATAAATCCTTTTATATGTTTTTTCACTGGAATAAGACCCACCTTAATTGATTTGTTTGCAGTGTAAAGGAATAGGAGTTTGACTGCTCAACATCCATTTTGCATAAGTAATAGAAGCCGCGCAATTCAAACCCCATCGCTTTAAGAACGTGCCACTTTTGTGTGTGGATGGCTGCATATAAAAAAAGAGGGAAAGACTGACAGCTTTTGTTCTACAATTTAGATTTCTTTAGAACCATACACCAGCAGGTACATCAATGCCATCAGTGTTTTAGATATTAAAACTGTGGGCTGGCCCATTTCATTTTATGTTTCCAAAATTCATGTGGCTTCTTTGTAGAAATCAGGACTTTTTGTCACTGTCAATTTTCATTTGTATAATCTGTATTGTTAGCATAAAAATATACTTTGAGTTTATTCTATCGAATGAATTTCACAGATGCATCCAAATATAATATGAAACATAACAAATTATTGGTACCCTCTGGTAGCTAGACAATAAAAAAGGAAGTAGTGTATTAAGTCTACCCATTCTATATTTTTATTGCCCCCTTGAGCTAAAGACTTTGAATGTGCCTGGTTTAAATTCAGTCCTAGTGACAAACTGCTTTTGCTGGTGTCTGCTAACTACCATCATATTAACCTTTCCATTAGTGCTTGCTTAGAGATTCTAGCACAGTTCCTTCTGAACATCCTAAATCTGCCACATTTGATTACAGCATATCAAGAAAGTGCACGATGATTATGATCTTACCTCTTATTACCCCCTTGCTTGGCAACAACTCTCATGTCAAGTTTACTGACAGAGATGTGTAAAACTTGGTAAGCGTCCACAGTCCTGTTTTCCCAATGTGCCGTGGAGGCAAAAAAAAACCCCAACAAAAAGACATCAAAAAACCACCTCAGTACTAATAAAGTATCTTTTAGCCATTCAGTTAAAAACAATAAAAATTTCCAGCAACTCTCAAAAGCTTGTAAAACTGATTCTTCAATTTATATTAAGAATAGAAAACTGGCAAAACTCGGAAAAGTAAAGGACTGGAGTGACCAGAGCAAAAATCAAGAGGATATTTATCATGGAAGTGATGAAAAGTTGCTGGTAGCTGAATTTGAATTGCAACCTGGAACTTTATTTTTTAACAAAAATCATCAGAAATCTTCTAGTATGAAGAATCAGTTGTGACTAGCTTTTTTTTCTTTTTTTTTCTTTTTTAAATTTGTCTCATTTTCTACCTTCCAGTGATTTAACAGTTTATGTGGACTAAATGCGTCTTTTAAATATTGATTAAGTATATCTGAAACAATTTTTTGCAAAAAAAAAGCCAAATCAAGTCAACTTTAGGAAAAAATACCCTTTTTCTGAAGAAATAAAATCTTGTTGCAGGCAGAAGAAAACACTTTAATGACACAGATCTGCTTTGTGTCATGGAAACCACATTCAAGGGAATTTTCCTGTTTATGCTTCACCTTACCAAGAGTTAATTTTCCATTGTACTTTGCTGAAATCCAACGTATTTTTGTAAAATCAGTCACAGTATTTGAAGACCGTTATTTCCTTCATTTTATCTCCTGACCAACATTTCTCTCTAATAATCAAAGTAGAATGTTACTTCTGATGCTGTCTCTTCTTGGAGTGCATCAGTGTTTTCTTTTTTGTGAGTTTTGTATTCTATGACATTTTAAAACTATTAAGTAAAGAGTAAAGTCATTGTCTATGAAGACAGTGCTTCACAGTAATTGTGTGTTGCTGTCGGCTCAGTAATGGGCTATAATAGTCACGATTTGTATTGTGGGGAAGCTCTTGGACTTAGTTCTTCTTGAAGTCGTAGAATGGTTGTCAATACATTTTAACTGGACTTTGTAATATGTTTCAAATAACAAAATTGCCAGGACAAAGGTTTATGAGGTTTTGTTTTTACAAAATGGTAACTTGCTCTTTGTTCTATGTAGGAATTAGGTAGACATAATCCTAAAGACATAGACATAAAACTTAACGTTTCAGTTCTGCTTGTCAACCCAAAAAGTAAAACAAAGTGCATGGAACAGTGTGTATCTAAGGGATTAGTAGCAGCTGCCATGCAAAATAATTTTTCCTGCTAGAGGCAGAGGTCTCCTCCTAAGTCTGTATTGGTTGAGGAGCCAGATTAGAGAGTTTTGATACCCTGGGCCAAATTTGGGTCTTCAGGTTAATGAGGTCCACTGCACAGGCCCACTGTTTCCAATGGATTTATGCCTGTTTAGGTCAGGGATATGACAGTCCCCACTATTGTGTATCTGTTTAGAGGCAGCACTCAGAAGACATAGTTTGGCAAGCAGTTTTAACTGTATGAGGTTTTTCACATACCTCTATCTGATCCTGGGATATCTGATGAACTTTCTTTATTTGCGTATATTCCGCTTACTTGCTGGAAAGAATGCCACATGCAAGGCTTTTCAGGTGCAGCATCAATAGGCAAATCATGCTCTTGTGAGATTTGTATGTCAGCTTTGTTAAATCAGTTTCAAGTGTATAACTGGATATGTGTGAGTACCCTGTGAATCTGGGACACGTTATAGAGGCTTTAGTACCACAAGCCAGTACAGTCCTACCATTCAGCCATGTCTGTAGATACAGGATGTGTAAGAAAGTCTCAATAAGTGCACACATATGAGTCATTGCAAAACAAATATTATTCATTACAGCTATTTGAAAATACTATGTATATTCTGAACAGAAACAGGAGATAACATTTCATGTTGTTTGCCTGACAATGAAATGAGGGGCACAGTACCTCTGCAGTCTTAAGCTGTAAGCATTCACTTCTTATAAAATGTCACATTTGTAACTTCAAAATGTAATATAATGATAAGGCAGATGATACAGTATGGAAAAGTTGAAACCTCCTCAACACTGAGGTTGCAGCTCTTCCAATATATAAGCTCTATTTTATAATTTTCCTTTGAGGAATTTTACTATAGAAAGTGATTTAACTAAAAATGGACAAGTTAATTCTCATGGAAGATGCTATTCAGTTAATTTTGAAGTCTGCACAATCAGACACAAGCCTCCACACCACTCTGTTTTGAAATTTCTGCTCTTTAAAAAATTGCCTTCTTTCCCCTAAATACCTTCCTTCTACTGTTACATGCTTATTATATATTTAATTATTCTTGAAAATGTATGTGCTTTTTGTTTTTTTCCACTGTCTACTATTTCTTCCTTTACCATCATTCTTCCCTAGTCTTTTTCCTCAGGGTCCTC
>NW_010326379.1:15521-40245 GCF_000700745.2 Antrostomus carolinensis
TTAAACTCATGAAACCATCTCTTGATTGTGCCATTTTCTCCTATTATAACTTCCTCATTTTCCTTTTAAAATTTAAAGTGCATGTAAATACATGCACAAATATCTTCAAGCCCTTTGATTTCTGTGCCTGCTTTGCTTCACTGTAAATGTGCTTAATAAAGTCACAAGTAGCCACTTCCTACTTAGCAAAAACTAAACACTTCTCTCCTGTTTCCTTTGATCTCCGTGATGCTTTATTGCATTTTCTAGTTCATGAGTTTCTTAATTATCAAGGCCTGAAATAGTTCAGAATTTAGGTGAACCTTCAGTAGCCTACATATTACCAAGCTGGAGGGCTGTAATTCTCCACCCATCCCCTGTTCAGCACCTTGTGCCACCAGCTGCTACCTGCTACTCACAGATCTCTTAAAAAGACATTTCAAAACAGAAGAGCAGCAATTTCAATTTTTTTTTAATCTGGCCTCTTTAAGGCACTCCTTGCCTTTTGAGAATTAGGGGTAAGATGGCCCCTCTTCACTGTCCTCAGTCCACCCAGAGGGTTTCAAGGTTCTTCCCTTTCTTCTCTGGTGGAAGACGTTGCCTTCTAAAAGCTATATTAACAGTCTAAGCAGGAGAAAGGAAGAAATAACACAAATGAGAGTGTAGTATATGTAAATGAAAAGTATGAGGTAATTGTAAAGAGAGGTAAAGCAACCAAAGGGAAATTATTTTAGTGTTTGGCAAATGTGTATAAATCAATGGGCTCACTGACTACCAGAGCTGGGGGAGGCTGAGACTGTTGCATAGAGCGAGATAATTTTCACATAAGTAGATACTGGTAAATTTGTAGCCTGGGCGTATTCTCTGTCCATAAGAAAGGTGAAGTGCTTGAAGATCAACAAGATTATAAAAAACCAGCAAGTAACCAGGACTGAGTGGTATGCAGATTATAGTTCTTGAAGTGTTTAACTGACCTGCTGCTGAAAATAATCAATCTCTTGTTGAAACCAGCAGCAGCAGTCAAAATGGCACATCCTGTACCTGGGTTTCAAATAATGCTATATGCTGATTTTGAAAAATAAAAATCAATTTATTAATAATATAAATCAATTGTAACAACTCTGGTAAATGATTTTAAATCACTCTGGACAATTTTATTAATGAGCTCTGTTCATTACATAATTGTGTTTAAAAATGAGTTGGGATTCATAATGAACAGGACACAAAACAATGCAGAAAATATTGCTATGTTTTCATATATACAATGCTTGGCCCTCACCAAATCAGATACCTTTCACTACAGTTGCCAGTTGCCTGTACACAAGAGCAAAGTGGGAAAAAAGTATGGTGTTGTTTAACACAAATATTAATAAAATGGGACATAGTAAGTAGCACAGAGAATAATTAGTCTTTCTTACTTTTCCTAATATTAAAAAAAAATAAAAGAAAAAAAAGAAAAATATAAATGATGGGAAGAATTAGATTTATGCATACTAAAGTTAATTTGTAGACTTACTGTCTTGAGATAAATTTGAGAACAAAAGCTTCCTGCGTAGCATTATAAAAGGATTTGATGCTTATACAAGTAGCAGGAATACCTATGTTTAGATTAGATTGAGAACAAGTCAATTAGAAATTTAAATCCTTGTATTTCAGATTATAGGGCAACTATGAGAATAGGAAGGATAATATTTCAATGACAAGTTCTGTTGTTAGATTTTCTTGCATCAAATTAAACATTTCAAACTTGTTGCTGTCAAAGATGTTGGATCAATGAGAGGTTTGGTTCAGCATGTTCCCCTCTTCCTAGCTACATGCACTATAGTGTACAAAGAACCTTTAAAGCAAAAATACCTGAAATTTTTGCAGCTTAGCCTTATTTCAGAAAATAGGGGAAGTCTGTTCCCCACTGAATATGGCTTTCGCCCTTTGCTTCCCTGCATCTCAGTTATGCAACCAGCTAGTGAGCAGAGAGCATGTTCACCTGGGCTGCACACCCACTAAGGTGCTGCAGCGTACAGCCAGTTTACTTGTTGAGGTCAGTTGCTGTAGGGAAGTTACGAGAAACAGTATTTGTAATCCTGCTGAAGAGGGATTGTAGTACTATAAAACATGCCTAAATTGGATGAAAAATCGGGCTCAGGGTTTATCCGAAGTATTACCAATTTTTTTTAATTTTATGATAGGTAAGGTTAGAATCCAGTCAGCAGCAAAGAAACCCACTAATTGCTCATTAGGAAATGCTCTGTAATTCCTTTGTTAGCTTTGCAGTTTTGCAGCAATTGGAATAGCTGAACTATCATTATCAAGATTAAAAACAATGGTCTCATAGTACTACATAAACCCTTTGGAGAATGAAGTATTCCTCCTTTTAAAAATCTTCCTCTACTGACAATAAAGTCTATTTTATACCTACCCATAAGAAAATAAATCTTTGATTTGCTAATAAAGTTCTGATCTCTCACTGCTCTAGTATGCTGGTAACAAGAATTTTCCCTCTCTCTATTAATAGACTGAAGACATTAAAGAGATAGCCCGGAAGACACAAGCCCTGCCAAAGGTGAACACTAAAAGGCAACGAATCGTAGTCTTTACCCAGGGGAAAGATGACACTGTAATGGCTACAGGTATATTTTTCAAATCTCCTTTGTCACTCATAGTAAATATTCTAGTTAATCAATTCCAAGTGTGGGTTTACAAATTAGGAGTGTTAAATGGTACTTCAAGCATTTGCCTTTTGATGTTAGTCCATGTTTCTCATCTGTTATACTTCTAATTGTTTTCAGATACTGAATTTGAGAAGTTAATATTTCACAGAAATGCCTGAGAATTTAGTTCTGAACATCTTAAGTTATTTTTTTATAACATAGATCTAAAATATTGATCCAGTTGGTTTTACTCAGATTTTTATGACTTGAGATTTTATCTGTGTAGCCATCTTTGCTGCAAACAAGAACACACTATGCCTGCTGAGAACAGCTGTGCAACAGTATAGTATATTTAAACATTTGTGAAGAGGAGGAAGTGAAATCCAGTACTAAGTGAATTTCCAGGCTTTTTTGCTTTGAGCAGAAAGTCTCATTTATAGCTTTTCTCAGCCGTCTGCTCTTCTATTCTCAAAGGAGTACGTGGGAAAAAGGTATTCTAACAGGGATACGAGTACTTTGTGCTGTCTAAATTGATGATGTACGATGCACAGATTTAAGCATTATAAACATGACTGCCTACCTTTTGACAGTCTCTTTAATTCTGTCCACCTATGCTTTTAGACTAAATAAAGCTATTAAAAACATGTGCTGTGGCAAGCCATTTTAGTCGTTCATTCCTTCACAAGGTAAGTTGTTAGTCAGGGCTGAATTCCTCCTTTGGAAATCAAGTGAAGTTGAGGAAGCTTTGCACCTGAGGGACCAGTGCTTGCTCATATCATATTTGCCTCAAAATCAGAATTGGCTTCAGACTGTGGCTGCAGGGCTAGGCACTAAGTAGGTATGTCACTGCTGTATAGATCATTCTTAGCAGCAGTTTGAATTATTTCTCAATAATGTGCTTCTCCCCTATTTTGTTAGCTACAAACTGATTTAAAGGAAATAGAAAGCAGTCATTGGGAGTTGGGTATGTGTGTCTCACTGAATAATGATGGAAGTGTTGCTTCCAGAAAGTTACTGCATTACGTGAATGGCCCATATGAAGGCACTCCACTCGAGTATTGTACAGTTGGCTGAAAAATAGCAGTATAAAAATGTTTTTGTACATGAACTAGTAATAACGGCAGTAAACCTAAATCTTATATGTTACCCTCCTGTACTCTTATTTAATTTTCCACTGTGTACTTATTTTATTCTTCAAACTGGAGTTGTTAACAAATCCATTAATCTCCTCTTTGATATTTTAACAACTGGGAGCTTATTTGAGGACTGACACTTGCTGATCTTAGCTGTTTGTTCGCTATGAAATGAACTTAAATTAGAGAATGCACTTTATATGCATGATAAATGCAAGATGGATAGAGAGTGTATGCAATGGTGTCAGCTACAATAGCAAACATGATAAATGTTAAGGCAGTTTTGAGCCGTGGGATAAGCTATTCAGTGCACAAGCATAGCTGAATCTCTTTGCTATGTTGTTATTCATGGCAGCCAAATAAATGTCAATAATAAAAGAGAATTAAAGATTTTCATTTCCCAGAGGCAGTCCTCTAATACAGCTTGATCTTTCATTTCATTTGTAATTCGTTCTCATGTCAGGATGCAATCATTCGCCAGGCTCTGTGTGTCATGTTAAGTCATTTAATAATGATTAAGAACATAAAAATGTTTGGCCTTTGGGGCAATTCTCGAAAGAGATACCAATTTGTTATTGTTTTCCCCCTTTTTCCTTCCTTTGGTGTGGATCATCTTTTTTCCCACCTCCTCACATTAACCTAATAAAGAAAAAAGGAAAATGTGTCCCTTAATTTAGCATATGACGATACCACAGAATGGCATAGAGTACTGCTAACACGCTTATTTCAACACTAATTAGGTCGACTTGTGCTTTGAAACCTGCAGTGGAAAGTGTAAAAAGTTTCTAAATGATCTTTGGAAGAATTACTGCATTTAGGAGTAGTTACCAGTATAAAATTAATTTCCTTTTTCTAACACACAGAAGAGGAATACATTTTCTGAAAAAGCAGGCTGTGTGTAGCTGTTTATCCTGCCCTTCTGCAGAAACAATGTAGTCTCAAAGAGTTTGTGCCTAGATTAAAATAGTGTTTGCAAAGTCAGCTATGGATTTGGATATGCGTGTTGGTACCTTCTGCTTTATATTTTGTCCAGGTTAGTAATAACATGTTTGTTAGTTGGAAGATGTTTCTGTCAGTATTGACTCAACTAGAGAGGATCAGTATCGAGGCAAAGGACTACTCTTTCTTCTCTTCTGCTTCTGCTTTTAACCATCCTTCCATCAGCTGTTGGGCAGATCACATATTGCAATGGTCAGAGTTTATGTCCAGAAGAGTGCAGGATGGAGCTGGAGCTTACAGGTGTGAGAGTAAGAGACTCCGAGATGAATTTGGCCTTTGTGGGTTTTCTACCTTTTGTCTCTCCTCCCCTTCCCCATTTTCCCCATGGAATGCACTCTGGCAGCAGCATGAAGCAGCATTACTGTGAGCCACAGGAGCAGAAGTGAATGTCTTGGGTCAGGCTGCACTCTGTGAAGAGACACAGCTGGATGGCCACCCACCACCTTCTTTCCTTCCCCCCTGCCCATGCATAGCAAGATGAGATAGGCAACATCATGGCTATAAGAGCATCCTCAACAGAGCTCTGTTTTCTCTGTCAAAGCCTCTGCATACTGTCCAGGACAAGGTAGCCATGGGGCTAGGTTGAGAGGGGCTGGGTTACAAGAGGAGGAATGCAGCTCTTTGATGAATTATGTGTAAGTTGAATGGGAAATCAGGTAATGGAAATAATGAGGGGATACACTTTGATAAAGCTTTGGCTGGAAGGAGAGGAAATAAGATGGATAAAAGAGGTTGTTGCAGGTTGCCAACTCATTCATGGTGGGATGAAGGCAACCAGATACAGCTAATCATTACATGTGGAGAGAACTGTGGCAACAGTTGTTGGTTCCTGGACATTCCAGAGAATGAAAGTATCAATTTGAGGAGGAGAACATAGGCCAGAAAGGCACAGTTTGTTACCAAAAGGAAAGAAAGATTGACCAAGAAGTTTTGAGAATACAGGTGTCACGAACAAGGGAGAGAGCTTAGACTGAGAAAGCTAAAATGTCTACTTCCTCCAAAAAATCTGGCCCAACCATACTGCAAAGATGTTTAGTCATCTTATTAATTGTTGCAGTTTACACAACGTTATTTTAATGCCCACCAAAACCACTGGTGGCTCACCTCAAACAGACCACGAGCCGTAGGCACTCAGGCACAGATTCACAAGCAGCTCAGAGGTTCATGCAGCTGGAGCAGATCACAAAAATGGTGAGAAGCAATAACTGCATCAGCAATCCCAATCTAAGCCATTTCCAATTGTCAGTCCACTTTCTTTGGCTATGTGAATTATTCATATTTTCAGAGGAAAAAATTATCTCTCTCTACCATGGAGCACATTGGGTGTTTCTACTGTCTCTTCATATCTCCTCCGTCACAGTACTCCAGCCCCAAGGCCCCTTTTCTCTCCCCTGCTTTCCTGTTCTCTGTCAGGAGGAATAATTGCAAGGAAGAGGCAAGCTCAAATTCAAGCCGAGTGTGATCAGTGTGGTTTATAGGGAAGGAAAAGAGTGTTTAGGTTTGGCACACTGGAGCTGTGGCAGATGAAATGCCGACTAAATTAACTGTCAGCTTCTAATAAGACTCTATGGAGAACATGCAAACGATCGTTGTCTGAAATTTTCCTCTTCATGTGGTAGAATCATAGAATAGTTTGGGTTGGAAGGGACCTTTAAAGGTCATCCAGTCCAACACCCCTGCAGTGAGCAGGGACACCTTCAACTAGATCAGGTTGCTCAGAGCCCTGTCCAGCCTGACCTTGAATGTGTCCAGGGATGGGACATCCTCAACCTCTTTGGGCAATCTGAGGTGTATTTTTTGATTATGTCAAATTTTATATTTTTACTGAAGAACTTGAAGACATTGGGTCTTCTCAGTGACCCTAAGAATTAGCGTTGGTAAAAATGTTGCAATTTTCTCTAGCATTGGTCCCCAACATGACTGAATTTTGATAAGACTCTCTTGAAAAAAGTAGCCTATGAGAGGCATCTGTGACTAAACCTTTCAGTAGAGAATTATGGTTTGGGAAAGGTACTGGTAACTGAAAATAGGATCTATGGACTTGCTTACCAGAAAGTTTATATGAAGAACAGTATTCAGTTAATTCCTTGTGTGGGTGCTCCTCCTCCATACTGGGAATTACTTGGCTATCAAGACTCTGGTCCCATTACCACAGCCTTGTTCCATCATATCCCTTTTCCCAGGCCTGAGATTCTTGATTTGACTGAGGGTTCCTGAGCTTATGGGATATATTCATTTCATGTTTCAATACTTCTTTCTGTAACCGCAAAAAATACATATGCTGGGAAAAGGGGGAGAGTTAATGAACACATGCAATCTCCTGATTTCAGCAGCTGGAGCTTTTAAGAAAGGCACCAAAAATCACAAGCTCTGGCAAGAGCATATATGTCATATCTATATGTGTGCTATAACATTTGTCAGAATCAAGAGCTGTGAAAGCTATCCCTTTTACAGAGTTGCTCATAACATTTTTAAACAAATTACTTTTAGTCAGATACATTTTATGACTGCTCTTGGCCCAAAGGGAAATCTTAGGAAAGTCTGAGCAAAATCAGTTCAGCAATGGAAAAACATACTTTTATATTGAAATATTTGCATAATTCAAAAACAGCTGAAGCTACAAACTTTAAACTTGGCTTGTTTTATAGCTTTAATAGAGGAAAGAAAAATAACCCAAATTTAAAGAAAATCACTTCAGCATTTTTTGTTATGAATGATGAAATCTGGCATGTTCAGGCGTGAACATAGAATTTTCCATTCTCCCCCCCCCCGCAATGTTTGCAAGACCACCTCTATTAAGGGCACTTTTGTAATAACCTCATTTGTTAGAATGTGGCAGTAAAAATGGATTTTTAAAAGGATTCAAGCATTAAAGCCACCTTAGTTAGGGCTTACTAAGCACTTAACATCTTCAGTTTGTAGGATACATTACTTGAGAATATGTCAGGAAATGCATTAGCAGTGCTGGCAAATGTGGTAGAATGAGAAACCTTCCCCTTAAAAATTTCTTAGCACACCTACCACATAGTACATACTGAAATAGTTTTGTTAATTTCTACTTGTTATTATTACTTGTTATTTAATCTACTCCATAAATTAAACAGCGTGTGCAGTATAGCCAAATTAACATGTCACAATAAAGCTTGCAATATTACCAAATTGTGAAGCCTGCCTACCAAGCTTTTGCTGTTGGAGTAATACTAGGCATTTGCCTTTACCTGTTGTCTGAAACTGAGTACTGAGCTAAGTAAATGCTGGTGTCACCCGGTGCAACCATTCTTAAGGTAACATATGAAGATATGTTCATAAATTATAAGTTTATATGTTTGGATAGAACCAAAGCCTGATCTAAATGAAAATAACAACAAAGGTATGGACAGTCTGCTTTTATGAATGATGAAGCTTCTTTTACTTTGTAAGGATGTGTTAGATCTTAAATATTTTCAGAGAGTTTTAAAACCGTTTGTTTTAGAAGGGTTGTCAAAATTGTGGAAACTAGAGAGATTTTTAGAGCCATTCTTAAATCATAATGGCATGATGCTGTATGCTTTTGGGGGGAATAAAAAGGACTGATGTTCAAGCATACAACTTACTCTGAACAGAGGTCAGAAGGTTTTCTTTGTCAGGTTGTGCTGCAATCATAGACCAGCATGTTACCTTGTAAGCCTATCTATAAAACATAGAAGTATTTATAGCTATTGACACTGCTGACATTTTATGGTGGGCCTGTTTGCAGCTCCTCTTTCTGTGGGTTACCAAGTATTGTGTGTTCTCCTCTGAGAAGCAAGAAAAAGTGGTATTTTTTTTTCCTTCTCACAGCTTTCGTGCTTAGCCTTCCAGACAGGAAAACCTTGACTAGCTCTTTTTATCAGCCAGCCTTCCTATGTGTTTACATGAACAGGAGTAGTGTCTTGGACCTAGGGAAATAGTAGTTAGGTTATATTACAGTGTGTACTCTTTTTCACAGGATTACACACTTTCACTCTTACCTATCCATTTATATTCACAAATGGAAAGAAAAGCTTAAAAATCAAAAATGGATTTAGGAAAAAAGGAAATTTTAATCTGCTAATGGCATAAGAAATGTGCTAGAAAGCCCAACAGAATTATTAGTTGTGTTATTATTAGTTGTGACTTAGGAAACCACAAAACCTAAATTAATAATGAAGATTTGTTGATAAGGATTAATGAATAGCAAAGCTGGTAATACCTTTTTGTAACTGAAACCATTCATTACTTCATGCTGTGTGGTAGAGGAGGTCTGAGCATTTTATTAGACAACTGAAACATATTGATAAAAACTAAGTTCCTGGATACCAGTATTTTAACTGGACTTTGAAGTGTATCAAGTATTGCATCTCCAAGAATGCACATACATATATATAAAATATATATATATATGGATGGATGTGATGGGTCTATGCGTTTCAGTAATTTTATATTGATTTTTAAAAAGGATATCTTTTCTAGTATAACTTGACAATACACCTGTTCAGCTCAGAAATTGAGTGAAGCTGGGAAATCACATTTTTTGTGTATAATCACTAAGGAATTTTCAAGGCAAAACTGTACCTCTTATTAAACCTAGCCTGAATTTCAAGTACTGCAGTGAATTTACATTCTGGCATTCAGAGGAAAAATTTCCCCTTTAAGCTGTGGAAGATGCATGTTTGTTGAAGAGAAATGAATATGGGCCCCATCCCATTCCTTAGGACTAGGCAGCATTTCCTCTTGCACAGGAGAATTTCTTTATTTGTTTCTCAGATGCAAACACATAGGTATACAAAGTCAATTTGTGTACCATAATTCTAAAAAGCATTCTTGGTGGCATAACTGTTAATATACAAATCCACTGCTTAGGTGATAGAAATTAGATGCTATTGAATATGATATTGGAGAGGCAATACGGAGTGAAAGAGTGGGAGCAGGACTGAGGCAGACCAAAGGTCGGTCTAACCTGGTACCTGCAGCAGTGTACTGTTAGTGGGTACTTGTAAAAGAGGATAAAACCAGAACAAACCTATAGTGATACTTCCACGTTACACTCCTAGCTTCCAGCAATCTGCAGCTTGGGAATTTCTGCACTAGAGATGTTGTCTTTGTGCCTAATAGTCCAAAACAGGATTTTACCATACGTAATGTCTTGTGATAATGAGTGTCACAGACCCTGTCTTATATAAAGAAATGCCTCCCCTTATTTGTTTGGCTTTAACCACCTAAGAACGTTACTGGCAGTCTCCTGCTGTTTGTACTGCACAGCCAGTCCGTAGTCATTCCATATACAACGTCTTGTTACTTTTGATTTTACAGAGCTCTTGCTTATCTCCCCTTCACTAGTCTTTTTTCCAGACTGTTTTCCTGTTCTGTTTATTTGTTCTTTGTTTGCTCTGTAATTCTGACACCCTGGCCCACCCTTCACTACACCTTTTTTTCAGGTCTACTGTACACTTTGTGAATGAGGGACCAGGATGTTCAAGTACCTGAAAAGTTTACAAAGTGGTTTAATTCTGTCATCTCCTTTGTTCTGTGTTCCTCTCCTAATAATTCCTAACATTTAATTGCTTCTCTGGCCGCCACTGATTCTTGTTCTCCTTTTTTCATAGAATTGTCTGTTGTAACTTCAAATTTTCTTTGTGGTATGGTAATAGGTGGTTTAGAGCCCATCATTGTGTATTTAAAGCTAGAATTGTTTTTTATATTGATTGACATTTTATAGCCCATTAATGTGAGAAACTTTTGCAATTCTTCACATTCAACTTTTGGGTTTACTATCCCAAATGAGTCTAAATGTATCACAAGAAGATGGCACACAGTACACTGAAGAAGTCCTCTCAGCAATGGTATGTATATAGCCTGGAGATGCTACCCATAACAGATAAACACAGTTAACATCAAGACTGGACATAGGCAGGAGGATTTCAATAAGGCCATTTTTTAAACCACTTGAGGCCTGTATTGCTTGGCTCTGGAGAGCAAAGTTGAATGAATTTACAGTAAGATATCGATCCAGGTGTCATTCAATCCCAAATAGACACTATTGTTCAAGAAAGAAAGTAGCTTAGTACAGCTTTTTTTTTTTTTTTTTTTTGAGAAATTAGCCATCCCTGTGATATTATTCCTCAATTAGAGCATCCACATAGAATTAATTTATCATAAATTTCTGATACCTCGTGTATACATGGCTGTAATACCTTTAAATAGGTACCATTTTACTGGTGACAGGAGTGAATTGTGAGGTGGTTCATACAGAAAAAATTGCATCGACACAGTATTACTCTGTTTGCTCAAAATATGAAGCAACAGAATTACCTACTAGAAATCCTAAGAAGAAAGAATTGTAGTAATTAAGCTTTCTGGTTACCAAGGCAGGCCCCTACTCTTCTGGAGTAGTCATGGAAAGAATGAGGGTTCTCCTTATTCATTCTGTGGCTACATAGTCCTTAGAGAGGACTGAGGCTTGGGTCCCTGGCAGTTTTTAACTGTTAGAAAAGACAGAAATCACTGTCTCCTGCTACAACATGCATTTCCATCCCCTACTTTTCCTCTATACTGCCAGCACTTCTCTGCCTACGTGAGGAGCCAGTTCAGTAGTCTGCACAGACTGGCAGAAACCTACCCTGGTAAGGTATTGAGCTCTCTGAACCAGCTCGTTGCAGGGTCCCGATGCGTACTGGTGCAAGTGTGGGAGGAGGGGATGCAGCATTTGCAGGAGAAGGAGACAAGGATGAAGCTGTAGTATCTGCAAACTATAGAGGCTGAAGTTGCTGTGAAGCCTCACTCTGCAGCATAAAACATGATGTTTTATTTTGAACTTCCATCTAGCAACAAAGACTGTAGTTCCAAAGTTGGAAAGAAAATTGCTCCAGGATCAGCTGGTAATATTATAAAATAATGTCTGCAAAGCAAAGAGCAAAGAATAAGGGGACAGAGCCATAAATACACTGTCAGAAGGGAAATGGTCTCTCTGACATCTCCTATGCTGAAAACCACCCATTTTATCATAGAACTGTATAAAAATAATGGTGAGACAGCAGAATTGGTCATTCAGTAATTGGGAAGCATTGGAACTAATGACAGCCTTCCAAATTTAATTTCTGCTTTTCATGTGTACATGTAATTGGTGCAACTTTGCCAAAGTTATCCTGTTTTCTGAAAATTACACCTACCCATCTCCATGTACACCAAACATGAAATTCTGGTGACTTCTAGTTTTTTAGCAACTGTTTATGCAGCTACAATGTTATGTCAGTCTAAATATAGCTTTCTGACTTTCTGAACAAACTGGAAAAAAAATCCAAAACTAGAGTATTCTGATTCATGTAAAATAATTTTCCTTTAGACTTTTCATTAAAGTTATGCTTTAAGGTTAAAGTTCAGCATTTTCCTTTTCTATACTTTTATTCTGTGTTGCATATTGTGCTGCAATATTCAGTATTGGAAGCTACCCATTTCTTCTTAAAAGCATATGGTTTAATGAGTTGAAATATGAAATGCATACTTTGAAAGTTTACAGTGCATAGGTTTCCCCCCTCCCAACACTTAGGTTCAAATCATACTACCAGGGTGGCTATTTTATGAAATTAATTAGATAGAATTTTTTTAACCAATAATTTTTAATTTTTTCTCTTTGCCCTAATTTGGTGTGATTATTTTTTTCATTGTAAGAAATTAAATGTATGGCTTGTTAACATAATAGATCAATAATTTGTTGGCTTGACTTTTTTTTCTGTGGAGATGTGGGAAGATCAATGTCTGTAGTGCCCTAGGTCATGATCAATACTTTTAATAAAACTTCCCCCCCCCTTTTTTTTACCTTTGTACCTTTGTATGGTTTTGCTTTTATTAATGAGCTTTTCCTTTAGTTTCAGACCATTAATGGTTTTCAGATAATGTCATACTGCCCAAGGTCAAGGCCAGTTTGAACTTATAACTCTACTTATCAGTGATTAAATCTATTGGATGGGCTTAGATGTGTTAGAAGACAGGAGTTTGAAGCACTGCTTTCTCTAGAGACTCAAAGTTAAACCAACACAAAATCTCAACCTTTTGGGAGGATAACACTTTAAGGCTTTTTTTTCATTTCCTTCTTAAACAAATAACTATTGTCTTATTTTTGGATCTCAAATTGGCGTTCACATTGCAAGTTGCCTTGTCTGATCTTCAGTTACAGATATTAAATGCTCCATATTGAGTTTTATAATGGTATATTGCTCGTTTTGCAAGACCAGTTTGAAATAAGGTAACCTATCTTTTGTTCATTGCTGAAAATCTGGATGGGAGGGCAGCAACTTATCAAAGTATGTGTTATCAGCGGGAGTGCTTGCAGAGAATGTGATATTATTGTCTCTGGGGCTCAACCCAGTGTCTTTTGAAATCGATGAAAAGATCTCATTAACTTCATTGGATATCGATTATGGCCATGGAGAACTTAAAACATTCATTAATATTAATGGTTTATACTGATCCATGTGTCTTTTTTGTGTGTTGCACCTTGTCTGCAATCTCCGATTCAATTTTTGTAGTCTACCTAGAGGTTATACAAAAGGCGAACTTTATGTATGCTGAATGATTTGATAACACATTTTACCTTAAGGTATCTTCTTTGTTGTCTGTTACAAATGAGGTGCATAAAGAACTGGACCCTTTGACCACTGGCACCCAGGCGGAATATCTTCTGTAGGAGACCTTTTTTTCCATTATTTTGGCAGTGTTAGCCCTTTTTTATCAGGCAGCAGTTCACTTCATAACAGATCATCACAGAGGAGTTTGAACAGCAGAATCTCTACTCAGAAGGTGCCCTACAGACTCTGATAGCCTATCATCTTTAATTTAGAGATTTTATTTCCCATCTTGTCATTACAGTTCAATGAACATTGTAGAAAAGTTTAAATTGTAGCTATCCTTGTCATGCTTTTGCCATGAATGATGGAACTTAGGTTTTCAAGCCTCTAATCTTCACCAGCTCAAATAGTCACTATAAAATAATTGCACAGAATGGAAGGAGAGTAAAATGTGGGTATGTATGGTGACCCTGGATGAAAATTAGCTGCAGGAACTGACCCTTTGATTAGAAGTCTCTCTACTGTAGCATCCAGTTGCAGGCAATAGAAGTGAGAAATACGCATCTGAGTAGAAGACAAATCCTTAGCTCCAGGAGAGACAGAGCAGAGATCCTGGCTAGTGGAAAAAGAGGACAAAGAGAAGGGTTGAATTGTTCCTGATTCACCAGGCTTTGGGGATTTAGGATTCAACATCTAGAGTTGGAGGGGGGCAAGGAGGGGAAGGGGACAAGGAGGTTAATTGGAGTTCTTGAAAATGGTTAATTGTCTAAAAGTGGAACTGTAAGATTTTATGATTGGTTTGGCTCCGTGATTTCCGCAGTAGGTTTTACAGACAAAGCAAAGCGGAAATGGTTTAAATGCCGTGTCTGAAATGTAGGCTGTGCACGTTACTCATGTACCAGTGACCTGGCCGTGACACACCTGGGCATGATACAGAATATGAAGTGGCAGTTTAGGTATAAACCTCGGGATACCACAAAAACAATGTTTATGTAGTTGATCCCATTTGAACAAATGTAGGCTCCAGCTTACTTTCACCATAGCTGTTTTCTTTGTTATGAGTAAGAAAGTCAGTAAAGTAAACAGACCTGACTTAAAGTATATACAGACAGCATATTTAGTGACTACAGTAAACATGAACTATTTTTATATTGTTAGGTTTTGGCTACACCCACCGAATGATATAATACTAATGTTTGTTTAAAAAGAATACACGGAGTCATTAGAAACCAGATTTAAAGTTTGGAAGGCTGCATTGGTTTTGGTTTTGGCTGCATTTACATTGGTTTTGTTTGCTGTAGTCTGCTACCCTGTGCCCCTCACAGCCCTCCTGATCTGTCCTGATTCCTCTGCCTGCCCCAGCGATTAGCAGTGAAACCTAAATCAGAGAGGAGTCTATGGAACCAAATATTTATGTCCCTTGTAATCCGACACTGTGATATTGTACTGTGAACCTGAAAAGATGCCAGGCCAGGCATTGTGGCTAATAGCAATTGATCAGGAATGAAACTGCAGAATTCTACTCCAAATTGTTGGCTTTATAAATTTGATAAGTACATATCCTGACAGGATATAAAAGTGCAATAATCTGTGTGTGCCCTCTCTTTCCTCCCCACCTGTCCAATTGCAGAATGCTGTTTGAACAGTATATTGTTGTTGCTGACAACTGAATAAGAATTTTTAGGAGCAGTTGGCTATCAAATGATGGCAAATTTAAAGGTTATGCAAATTGTGCCAGTACAGCCCAGCTTGTTTCAGACCTCTTTTCTCTATTATCATATCAATTGAGTCAGCTCATAGTAGACAAAGCAAGGTTATGGGAACCACCTAGAGCATCATGCACCATTAAACATCAATGCAGCATACATGAACATCTGCAACAACGATCTTATTAACAGAGGGTATAACGGAAGGCAATAAACAGCTTTCTTAGTCACTTAATTGTAAAAAATTTAATAACCTAATACTTGCATTATTTATCAACAGCAAGTTGGTCAAAAATTATGCAATTGTGGTGGATTAGATTACAATACCTATTGCACAGTGTAAATTACTACCAAAATATATAAATCCATTTGTAAGCAGTTAAACATTGTAGTTAGTAGAGTGCTAAAAATGCAATTTTCTTTTAATCTCTGGTGCGTCATGGAATATAAGTGTCTGGTTTTTGCACTGACATTTTTATATTTGGCTAAAACCAAATGTAAAAAAACCTAAAGTTTGTTTTTGGATTTCCTGATTAACTAGACAGCTTAAGTGTTTCAGACTTAAAGGGACAGTTGTTGTGAAAGGTAGAATACAGAAACCATAAAGTGGTCTTTGTGAGTGCAACCAAAACAGATGTTTGGAGAAACAAAGCAAAGCACATTAGGTGTTCATGCTGGATGTGTATTGTGTGGGAGCTTCTGTGTGGGGGTGGTCACTACACTGGTCTAGAAGATGAGAGTGTGTGAAGCTGTGATCTCAAATGGCTTAGGGAAATGAATACGGAAATTAAAATATGTTAGAAATTGATGATAAAGAGAAACCAGGTTTGGTTCTTCAAGGCCAAGCCAAACTGCTAGGGACAGGCTAGGATTGGAGTACACTCTTTGCTGAAATTGGATAGATCAGTGGGGAGTGACAGCACTCCTCTCCTTGGAGATTTGGGGCACTGGTGCATTCCCTGGTTTAGGTTAATAGGGAACTGGAGGCCCACTCATAAAAGGTCAGAGCTACAGGAGGAAAGCACCACTCTTCCAATTTCAACCTGAAACTGCAAAATGTACAGGCATTGAGGAGTAAAATCAGAAAAAGTAAATAAGAGACTGAGTAAAATGATACAGGCTCAAAGGTCGAGTTTGACAAGTGTGTTCAGCAGAAAAACCTGCTCCAAACGTTGGTCTGCTCCCAAGCAGCTTCACTCCTTCCTGGTGCCCTCTGCTCCCGCCTCTGCTGCTGCCGAGTAGCAGCTATCGGATCAGATTTGTATTTATATGGAAAAAGAATGAAGCCTTCTAAGTTTTTGTTGGCATAAAAATCCAGATTGTGCTAGGATCGTTGGCTACAGTCAGCCTCAAGGGCACCAGTAGACACCTCAGTCATTTGTGTAATCAGTAGGAGACAACAGAGAAGGATAGGGGGAAAGAAGGTGAATGAAAAGACAGTAAGCAGTAAAGATGAATGAAAGCTTGGTACAAGTATAAGTTTAGCAAGTTGAGAGTTACAGAAGTTAATTCTGTTTCCATAAATAAAGTTTTTCTTCAAAAATGTTAAATTGAAAGTCTTAATTTTTTTTTAAATATGGTTTTCTTTCTTCTAGGAAAAGATGACAAAAAGCACGCAACATGTCTAAATAACCATTAAATATATGTTTTATGCTAAAACGGTTCTAAAATGAACAAGTAACAAGCATTTTCCAATTTTTTTCCCACATTTTTAAGTTACAGTTTGAATGATCTCACTCTGTAGGCTAACCAGGGTTTTTTCCTGCATATCTATTTATTTTTTAGAGCAGGATCTGCTTCTTGCCTTTCTTCATAACTTTTCAGAACTTAATTATATTAGCAGAGTGTCCATATTTTATTTGTACATGTCTATTTACTTACTTAACAACCTTGTTTTGCAGACTGGAAACTCTTTAGAGCAGGACTTTTTTTTTTCCTTATAATACATATGTTGGTGGTCACCTTGACAATAATGAGAATACAAATTAGGTTTAAAAGATCACAAGTTAAACTTGGCTGTATGTGTCAATTAAAATTTGATGATTTTTAATATGTTTTATTGCTTCTAAAAAGATCACTGTGTTGTTTTGATTTTTAAGTTGAAATAGCTTAAAACTGAATGATTGAGCAATTTAATACTACAGAAATAAAACTTTAAAGAAAAGTAACAGAGTGACGGGTGATGGTAGGGGTTTGACAAGGTTCTGCAGGGGTAGGGGCTGAAAATTTTTAGTTTGTCTGCTAGGTTGGTTGTTTTGGTTTTGTCAAGCAGCCTGTTTTTATAGCGTTGGGGTTTACTTTAAGTGACAGTAGTGCACACACTGTAAAACCTGTTGTATTACCTTTATGAGTGCCTGTATCCTACTGCCATGCTTTGAAGGTCTTGTTACACAAACACATGATTCAAGAGCTCTTGCTGGAAACTGTTTGTCAAAATTACTATTATAATAACTGTATCCAAATGAATTTAGTTCACTATGTAGTCAGTATTGTATAAATTCAAGGTTGCATGATTTCTGTTAAAATCTATGTGAAATTATTTTAAAAGATGGTAGATTAACCGTCGTAGTTAAAGCAATGGTACAAATACTTTTAAACTGATAAAGTGATACCACAGAGATCATACTCTGGGATATTTAGTTACCTAAGAAATTATCTGCAGCTAATTTAGAGGTAAAATAAAACTTTATTTTGGGCCAAATTCTCTTTCTAAACTGGCATAATGCTTAAAGAATTCCATTAAAAACAGTGGAGTTGCTCTGGTTTTAACTGGCATTTTAAGAGCAGAGTATTTTCCCATTGAGATTAGAACAAATTTCAACCTTCACTGCAATGACATCTTCTAATAGATCTAAAAGCTGCAAAAGCCTGAGAAAATTCATTTAGCAAACACGTTTCATTCTTCAAAAATAAATAAGTAGTCTAGGGAGATGTTAATTAAAGGCAAGACAGAATTTACAAATACAACATGAGAAAAAAAAAAAATGTTTGTAAAGTTCTAGGTCTGAGCTCTGAGTTAAAAGGATGAAAAATTAAAATTTCTACAAGTAATTTGAATATTTAAAGACAATGGTGCAGAATTTCTATGGTATACCTACCTCAGCGATGTCCAACTAGTATTCAATATTTTTTAATTTTATTTTATTTTTTAAGGACAAATATATATATACACATTAACTTATTTTTAGTAATGTTTCTAGGGAAGGCTGTCTCTTTAATTCTGATGGACTGATTGTATTTATGAAACTAAATATAATTCTCCCAGAATAAAAAGCTCCTTCAGAACTGCTCTGTAGTGACCTAATGCTCACTCCTTCTCTTTTCAGTCTTACTGATGCTCAAGTAAAATAGAAGTGCCTTGGGCCCATTTCAGCCTCCACTGACGACCCATGCTTCTCAGATTATCATGTAGCATATAAACAAAGCTGTCATGTAACATGGCATTTATTTAGATGATGAGATTTCTGTGTTCACCACTCTGAAACTGAGGTATAGCTAAGAAAGGTTGCAAGTTTTGACAGGTGTGTTTGCCCTGCCAGGGCAATATGCTTAACATATAAAAAAATATGAGGCATAATACAGTTTTTGTCCTGCTCAAAATCAAATTATAATGTGTTGTTCTCCTTTTTTTTTAGTCAATGCCCTGATAAGCTTTTGAGTAGTAATTGCTTTGACCAGATTATAGGTTGATATTTGTCAGAAAATTCTCCCTCGGACAGTGTTTTGATGGTCCAGCTATGCAGTGGTTTAAAATATGTCTGTAGAATACTATTAAATGGAGTACAAACACACAAGCATTCCTGCTGGTGTGTGGGTCAGTGCAAACAGTGAATGAAGTTCATGGTCTGCTTTCTGAACTGAAAGATGCTTCATTTTTGTACAGTCTACGTAGTAAAGTTTCAGGAAGTTGAAGAGCATGTGTGAGAATATATGTGTCCATGTAATTGGACATACATATGTGATGAATTCTTTACGTTAGACATTGACTTTCCAATTGTCATTGTTTGTGTGTGTTTTCAGTTCTTGAGCTACCTATTTATGGATAGAAATAGATTTGTTTGTATTTCCCATTCCCCTATACAGCTCAAGAATAATAGGTTTGGGGGAGGGGGTTGGCTTGGTTTTTTACATGTATGGATCAAATAAGATGTACAGTGGCCAAACCAATACATGTAGGATTTACAGTGCAGGAAGATACTTATATTTGTTAATATCCAAGGCCAGATGTGGTTTTGTGTCACCCTGTACTTTGACTGGAGTGGCTACTCTCACTGCAGCAGAGCATGCTCTCGATAGCAACTAGGATCATAAAATTCACAGTTTTGTTTATCGTAACCCATCTCTTCTGTCTTCAGGACTGATTTGATCTGAGCTCTTTATAGTAATTCCAAGACAGTCATTGTGTTGTACTAGTGAAACTTCTGCAGAAGCTTTTCTTTGTTTTGGTGCCTATGACTTTGCACCCTTTGCCTTTCCTGAGTCCTCAACCCCTTTCCTGGTCCGGACAGAGCTCACGGGAAAATAATTTAGCTCTGAGCACTGCCTTCTGTCTGCAGCAGCCATGCCGAGGTGGGGGAGTGCGTTTTCTGGCAGTTCGGTGGGCGCAGTTTCTCTGAAATCTGTGCCTAGCGGGCAAATGCCGATACTCTTGTGTGCTTGGAAAGGCTTTTTCAGGAGAGTTCATTGCCATTCTAAACCTTAAACATTGTGACACATGCCAGAAAAATTCAGCGGCTTGTTCTGTAGGGCAGTTTTTCCATATATGTGTGCATAAATATATATATTTTAAAAATGTTATACTAGCACCAAGCTGAAGCAAAACTAGTGTTTTCTGTTGACCTCTTGCTTCCCCATCTTTTATACAAAGTATTTTGTTTACTTGTGCAAACAAAGGATTATTTATGAGAATAAGAGAAATAAAGTAGAGCTTCAACTCATAGCACTGGCAGTGATAATATAGAAAATACTGATGTTTACAGTGGCTCCCACACCTTCTATAAAGTAAACAAAACACATTTGGGCCTATCGAAGCTATTCATGAGTCATTAGTTGATGCTGTTACATGTTTTGCAATTGTTGTAACTAGATAGCAGAGTTCTGAGTCTGATCTGATGTTGGTATAAATCAAGAGTTACTTCGGAGGAATGGTGTTGAATTAACAAGAGCGCGGGCAGAATAAGGTGTAGGTTCAGACGATATACACTGGGTGCAAAAATAGTGTTTAATTTTACATCATTGGTAATAGTTGATGTGTATGAGTGTACAAGTTATTTTGGAGGAACCTTCTTTCCCCTGTTAACTCCAATCCTATAAATTGCCCTTTAGCGAGATGCTGTGAATATGATTTCTGAATAAAAATACTCTTGGCTAGATAATGGAGCAATGTGTATGTCTGAGGAGAGCTGTAAAGGGAAGACAAGTCTCATTGAACATCTTTGGATTAACTTTACCTCCTAGGAGAGAGGGAAAATGGGGCCTGCACACTGTCGTTTCCCCTACAGATATCTATATGACCATGAGTAGAGCCACAGAAGATTCAAAATCTTTGGCATAATATTCCTTCTCCATTTCCACTGAAAATGAACTAGCTGCCTCTGAGGGACAGTATTTTGCATCCTGGCCAACACAGCTATATGGACTTATGCTTGCTTAGCAAGCTGCAAAGATAATTTTAGCCTGATTGCACTACTTGGGTCATTTATTATGGAAATAATATTTGTATTAATTATATCATACCATAGACACATAAATGCATTATAAATGACAACTACTCTATAACTTGTTTGGAGTAACATTGTTTATTATAGCAATAAAGGATTAACTTCTTCTACATTACTAGTTACAAAGTTTTCTTGGCTACATGATGAATTCATTAGAATACAGCATCATTTGTTGTATTATTAAAATATCTAATTAGAAAGATCCCAAAGCAGGGTCTGACTTGCATCTCGCTTGTTATTGTATTTAACTCCATTGATTTGCACAAAGAAATTCCTTACTTTTCTGACAAGCCCTACATAGCTACAGCACCAGACCAAACAATGCACAGACCTAGATGGAGGAGAGAGGAAATGTTGGCATGCAAAACAAGGCAAACTTAACATGCGCACAGAAAGTGCCAGGGGGCCTGGAGTGTTCATCCAGTACAGCTATCTGAAAGTCCCAGCCTGAAAATGCAGGATCTCATTCTCTTTGCCATGAAATGACAGGTTGAATCAGTACTGCCAGGTTTGAAAGACGTCATCACTGGAAGTCTTGAGGATTTCTAACCCGGGTCTCAGTGCACAGTGCCCTGCCCCATGTTACCTTTTAACTTTGGGTAGTGCTGTGCTGATGGGGTGGGAGAATTGCAGTACCTAGTTGGCTTATGTTATCGTGTGTGGTATCTGTGTGTGACGTACAGCAACAACAGCATTTTTTAGTGTAGAAAAAACAGGGGAAAGTGTTGTTATACTAATAGTTTTTAAAGTTGTATTAATTTGGTGGAAAAAGTGAGGAGACTTAGAACCTATAGGCTTCTGGGTTTTACCTTCTGGAGAGAGGAAGGAGCTCAGAGTCATCCTAAATGACATGGTCTTGTTCCAAATACTTTTCTCATTACTTCTTACCTTATAGCTGCCCAGAGACATTTATAGGTTTTGAGTTCAGGTTTCTATGTTCTGTTAAGTTCTTCCTGTCTCTTTTTTTTCCCCCCTCCTTTCTTTTTATCTGTTTTTGGCCCCCGATCTAAAGAAAATTAGAAAGGATGGAGGTGGGGAGGAGATGGGGCTGAATTCTGTTTCACAGTTGTTCCTTTTTTTACAAGTTAAAGCTCACAAAAGAAACATGAATGTGTCTCCATCTTGTAAGCATCTGTACTACCACTCCCAGCCCACGGATCAAAAGCTTATTTGAGGAAACAGCTAGAAGTTTTTGTATATATTTTAGGACTCTCTTCTTCCTTTTATTTTATTTTAATACAAAATTAAGGACACTCCAACATGTTGCCCATAAGAGTTCTGTTACAGGTAATTAAATGTAAGTTTACACATTTAATCTACTTTTAAGAGCAAGAGAGACTGGTAAATGACCCAGTTAAGGAAAGTACTCAGCCTAATTGGATGTAATGATTGCTTGCTGGTGTTTATTACTGTACTAAGAGTAGACATGTAGTCTGTGATTCTAATTTGGTTTAAAGACAGACCTGTAGTATTGCAGCTATCATCAGAGTTCGATTGTTTCAGTTAACATCATGAAATAGGCTTGTGTTCATTTGGGAGCTTAAATGTATTAGAATGGAAGGAGCACTGTTTTTTCAGTTAATATTGCTCTCCAATTGTTATCTCTCTCCAGACTGTTTTACCTACAAAAATATCTTAAGCTTGATATTCTAGCACATATTTTTGCGTGAGAAAAATACAGATTTCACATCTTTATGTACATAATGCAACAAATTAACTAAATTTACCAATGAGCTGATTCCTTCTGATTTATCTGTGAATCTTGTCTTCAGCCTATGAAATCACCCCATTAATGTTTGTTTTTTATTATTTCTATATTGTTCTAAAACAGTTGAGTTCCTCAGCATTGAAAAATCATTGAGAGAGCTGGATCAAAGTCCCAAAATTTTAAATTTCATTAATGTTTATTTACTAAGATTTCCCTAATTATAGACACCTTGTTGCAATTTACACTTACAATTCTGGGCTTCCAGGAAATGATATCCAAGTGGAACGTGTTGTATGCCAGGGTGTTTACCATAGAAGATATTTGTTGCTTAAAAATAGAACACTGGATTTTATGCCCAGAGGAGCAGCACTTGGACTTCAAAACACTTATGTAATTACTCTTTATTTCATAAGCTCTCCGAATGATAAATGAAATCAGAACTGACTTTGAAAAGCAAGACCACTGATGACCAGTGCACTTAGCCAAGGTGTCTCTATGTTCGCTATGATGGATTTCAGAATTTTATAACATAATAAATCACACACAAAAATGAAGTTAAAGCACCATTAAAGTCACAAAAGCAGGATATTCAAAATGGAGACTTCTGCTTCATCTTAATTCACTCTGTGGTGCCTAGTTGTTACAAAACACAGATCAGTGAGAGATGTTAGCTATTTTTATGCTATTACACAGACACAGCAAGGTAAATTAATGGCAGCTTTAATTCTAACTGACTTCATTTATTGTGAGGGAAAGAAAAAAAAAAACACCTCCTCGGTATTATTTTGTTGTATCTTTCAATATGTGTTATTGTTAACTATAGTATAGTAGACTCTACTATGCTAGTTCTCCTAAGGTTAAAGAAAGATCATGTGCCTGTTGGTTGTGTGCAGATGGTACTGTCTTTATTATGTAGCACGTGCTCCAAAGCCATGCTAGCTGCTTCTGAAACTTCAGTACTCCAAAGTAGAAGATTATTTCTCCTCTTGAAAATACATAAAGTTATACAGACAGAATGTATGACCCAGGTAGAGATGGAAAACTGTGATCAGAAAAAAAAAATTAAAAAAAAATTGTTCTCCTACCAGCTGAATTCCTTGATGTGTTTGGGGTTTTAGACTGAGTTACTTACAATTACACCTACTGCAGAAAGAATAGAGTAAGAGCTCATAGTGCAATACTTACCTGCAAGTACTAGAGGGAGCTGAGGGAAGGAATTAGGACAGAGGAGGAAAAGAAAGGAGAACAGTGATGGTGAGAACTTTCATTTGTGTTAGTTTGCTTGAATAGAGTCTTATTTGATGCCAGGCGCCATTTACAGCATTTGAAATATGATGTCTGTGCATTATTCACTCTCTGTGCCCAAACACATATATTTGTATGCCTATGCAAGTGTCTACTGGGTATTTAATGTAGAACATCTGTGTGTGCCCATGCACACTTGAGAAGGAGGCAGGTTAGTTTATTACAATGTGTCTTCAAGAGAGTAACTGCTTTGTTCATTGTTTTAGTATTATCTAGAGCAAATCATACATACTTTCTTGTGAAATGGATGAATACACTCTGCTTGTCTGGCAGAGTTTAATGTAAGACCTCTCTTTCTTGATTTCCAATTCAAATGAACCCTGTTAAAATTACTAAAAAACATTGCTCTTGAAGACTAGCTTAAGAGCACAACACAGCACTGAAGCACATTTCTGAATAGCTTTCTTAACAGAATAGAGAGTAGGATGCACTGAGAACTGACTGAAACCTGTTCTTTAATTGGAATATTCATCTTGTGTTTTTCATTACCCTTTTCCCTTTGCCTCTCATGGCTGGTTGTTGCTAATGCTCCCTTCCCCTCCCCTCCTGGTGGGCCAGCCAACAGTTCCCTCTGGAGGCAGCATCATTATATCTGCCTGGTTCACTTAGTAGCAGATGGTGAAGAGCAGTAGAGCTCATACACTGCATTTCACAGAAACCAGGATCCTTCTGGTACCTCTGCAGCATACACAGACTTGCCTGATTTGAGACTGTGAATTCTTTATGTGCCTCCCAAGCTAGATTTCCTTGTTTGATACTGTCTACATCAGTGTAAGAGTGATTTTTATGATCTGCTCTATTGCTGGACAGTGAAGAAACTATTCGTCTACAGCTTTCAGCTACTGGAGGATCTATTTCCCATTTTATTTCTGTTTTTACCAAAAATGAAAAGAAAACAGCTCTGATGATTTTAATTTTCACTGGTTGACAGGCTTTTCTTCCCCCTCCCCTTTTTTTTAATTCCT
>NW_010326379.1:40278-42673 GCF_000700745.2 Antrostomus carolinensis
TTAATGCATACTGACTACCAGAGGCAGAACTTCCATTGGCTCTGTTACAGGGGTAATTTACACTTTAACAAGGTATTGTGACAAGGTGGTAATTATATTTTTATCACGTCATTATGACATTACCACCTGGAAAGCTATAGCTGATTAATTAGTGGCATATATTAAATTTATAACCCTAGAACTCTAAAGTTATCATACCTAAGTGGTGTAATTATGTTGAACTGTGGTGTGGCAGTGAACTGGAGGTGAAGATGCTGAGTATCCACCTATTGCAATAGGTTTAATGAGTGCCAGTAGAGGGCAGGGAGCTGCAGAGAAGGAATTTTTTTTTTCTTTTTTTTTTTAAGAAATACTAAGGAAGAGGGTGAAGTCATTGAAATCTTGAAACCACATCTAGTCAGATGGCAAGTTGCAAGTCTACTTACATATATGTGTTTTTTAAAAATATATAATTTGAGAGAATTTTTATTTACAGTAGTTCCTGCTTTTATTTCACAGCTTTATTTTAGTTAGTTCATGTACATTTGGGGTTTTACAATGCAGCCATTTCTCTTGAACTTATCAAAGCTTAGATTGGCCATTCTGGAGACTGCATCACCTCTCTGCAACTAATAGTAAGCACTGGTTTTGGCAGGATGGATTTTTCTTAGTCTTGTCCATATGCCCAGGTGGTTTATGTTGCTCTTCCTGGTTTACTTTTTTTCTCTTGCCCTTGATAATAGGAGATAAGGAAAAGAAATAATGCTGGAAGTAATTAATGAAAATGTCCACAACAAATAGCTTGATCAAGTGTGTTCCCATATCCTTATGCAGTAAATACAGAGATATTTTTAAACCAAATCTATTTGTATCCAAATTGCCATGTTAAAGGTCAGAGCTCCTGTTTTGAATTGTTTTGATTTTCACTGTTCATTGTGCTTTTCGCAGTCATATTTGCAAGTAACTCATGTTTTATTCTCCCTTTCCACTATAGAAAATGAAGTGACTACTTTCCCCGTGTTGGTGAGTGATCAGAGTGAAATTGTGGATACCAATGGAGCTGGAGATGCATTTGTTGGAGGTATTTCTTAGTTCTTTCTCTTGTTTAGAGATTATCCTATTATTCTCTCTGTATACAATCTACCATTTTTTCATTCAACTGTCCCCCGGAATGAGCTTCATTCCTTTAGAGCTTTTCTCTGCATCTTGAAGTTATATGATTTAATTAAGTTCTGATTTTCAAAGGGAAAGTGTGTTCTATTACTTTAAAAATAATTTGCCATTATGCTGTACTCTGGTCGTTTTCATGAGATTAATTGTATCTGTCAGACTGTTGCATAAACAAGCTGCATCAAGCACTACATAGTGTACAGAAATCCCCCCTGGCTTAAATGTTAACACATTGTTGTCCTTTAAAACAGGTTGTAGTGAATATTAAACAGTATGTTAATAAGTAAGCATAACGTCTTCTGATCATGTCAATTTTGGTGGAACATCTGCTTCCAATACAATTATTTGGACATCAGAAAAGAACACAAAGGGTTAATTTGTTAAAACAAACCCAGAAAATATCTGGCATTGCTTAATACCCATTTGCAAACTTACTATTTTTTTTGGCACGAGCTCTGAGGAAAAAAGAGGATGTTATGTCTATGCCTGTTTGAAAAAATTATTCAATATAAGCCAAAAACCAATCTAATCCAAAAGTTCTATCATTCATTGTAACTTTCATACATGTAGTTCTGTGATGCGCTATTGCATCTGATGGCGCTAATATCCAGTATGTAGTAGCTGTAAGGAGCTCCATTAGTCACTAATTTACTGGAAACATTAGCGAAGAGGCTTTATAAATAGAATTGCAGGGCTCGGTCTTGTAGCTATGAAGGGGATAACAAGCAGTGTGCTACCAAATTAAAGCTTTAGAATGGTATGCTGCTTCCAGAAAGTATTCCACATAAGCTTAATTTTAAGCATGTGAGTAATTCTATCCCTACTCAATACATCATTTAAACCAATGATAAATTTTCAGAATATGCTTAAATCTGGCTGAAAATTGGTATGATAGCACTCGTTGCTTTGGTGCTTTCAGGAATCAAGAAGGACAGAAATAGAGAGAAACATGTCAGGTCATATTATACATCCACCTTTTGGTGCACGCTTTTCACTCTGTTGTTCCTAAATCACAAACGAGACTAAATTTCAACCAGTAAGTTAACAGTGAATATAACATAAATAAGATGTTCTTCAAGTGCTTGTCCTTGTATACATGTGCTCTGTGTATCAGTTGTGCCAGTAAGTTGCTGTTCTTGTTGTGCAAAAAAGATAAAAGATCTTGCCGATTTTGCTTTCAGATCCTGACAATGAAACCATACTGAGTAGAGCCCAGATGAGCAATACGGTAGACACCAACCAAGCT
>NW_010326379.1:42711-83589 GCF_000700745.2 Antrostomus carolinensis
TTAGGTGGTATTCTCAGTTTGTCAGATTTTAGGCATTTTGAAATCAGGACTTCTTTTTTTTAATAATCCTACTTTTGTTCTTTCCTAGTTTAGCTGCAGGAAGACTATTGCAACTAAATAATTAGGCTTTAAGAACTTCCTGGTCTCTCATAACCCTTCCTCTTTAAATTATATCCCTTTCCTTGGTACTGCTATAGCTGCTGTTTTTCTGTAGAAGGGCTAAAATGTTGACTTGAGTAGTTATTCAGAACATAAAATCTTAGAATCAGAGAGTTGTGCAGGTTGGAAAAGACCTCTGAGATCATCATGTCCAACCATTAACCTAACACTGCCAAGTCCACCACTACACCATGTCCCTAAGCACCACATCTACACGTCTTTTAAATGCCTCCAGGAATGGTGACTCCACCACTTCCCTGGGCAGCCTGTTCCAATGCTTCATAATCCTTTTGGTGAAGAAATTTTTCCTGATATCCAATCTAAACCTCCCCTGGCACAACTTGAGGGTATTTATTCTTGTCCTATTGCTTGTGACTTGGGAGAAGAGACCAGTGCTGACCTTGCTGCAACCTCCTTTCAGGTAGTTGTAGAGAGTGATAAGGTCCCCCCTGAGCCTCCTCCAAACTAAACAACCCCAGTTCCCTCAGCTGCTCCTCATAAGACTTGTGCTCCAGACAGACCTTTCACCAGCTTCAATGCCCTTCTCTAGACACACTCCAGCACCTCAAAGTTTTTCTTGTAGTGAGGGGCCCAAAACTGAACACAGTACTTGAGGTGCGGCCTCACCAGTGCAGAGTACAGGGGGACAATCACTTCCCTAGTCCTGAATGGAAAGCCTGATATAAGCCACCTCAGATTCTATTCCAAACTGCTACCTTCCACCAGCAGTGTAAGGAGTTTGGGCACATCCTGTCAGGCTGGTCTTGAATCAGTTGTGAGATTCCTTTCTCCAAGGGGAAAAATGATGTGTAAAATGCCAAACCCAATTGGAAAGAAAATAGGTCTTCTAAAAGATTAATTCTCCTTTGTTGTTCTTTTGAGACAACGTGTCTGGATACAGAAAGCTTCAGTATATTTGGGGTGATCTTCACAAAGATCATGCATCACTGTTTATGGACATATATTGTCTTCCTCAGTTCTCCCACAAATAGCACTGAGGCATCAGATGCTTTTTGTACAGAGCACAAGCGCAGTGCAGTCCAGTGGTAGCGCTGTACAGTTCTCCCTCGTTACCAGGGAAAGAAAGGACCACAGCTGTTTTTCCCTCTGTAGTGGAAGTTGGCTGAGCAGTTGCACATCTGTCTGAAATCTCATTGTGGTGAGACGCTTACCTGAGTATTGGTATGTGAGCTTAGGTTCTTGTTGCACCATATTTCTGTCTGCTATGACTCACAAAGCAACATGAGCTTTGGAATATCCATGGTTCTTCCATTAGCTTCTGAGATACGTTAGTTCTCCTCTGTCACTCCATAAATAATAAATTGTTCATTTATTCTCCTCAGAGAACAGATTTTCCTGATTTTAGTCCAGATGGGAGATTTGGGAGTCATAACAGTCTAGATACACAGCTGATTCTAGTCTTACATACTGTGGTCTCCTTCTTCATGGAGTCATTTCATTTTCCTTCCCATATGTAGGAAATAGGATACTGAACTGGATAGGCTTTGATTTGGTCTGTGTTTCATTTGGGGGAAATGTCTGTATTTTATCTATATCACAGTTTTCATGTGTTTTCAAAGTACATATTTGCAACAGGAAAAGTTATTTATTGTCTCCTTACCAGAAAGCCCTATGCAGTAACGTTGATAGTACTACTCAACATATGTATCTTCTGTTGGTTCTAGCATTGAGCCAGATGCAGTGCTATTGTCCTCACAGAGTTTTTATGATGAGAAGGTTATATTCTCTTCAGTGTTTTTCTAGTTTCTTTCTTTGATTGAAGTTTTTATCAAGTTGTTACCACCTAGGCAACAGTACATATAATATTTTGATTTTAGTCCTTGTAGTAAAATGTTTCAAAATTCAACCCTTAACTCAAAAATGCACTTAGTGTTACTGTATATCCTCCTAGAAACATAGTTCCTTTATTCATACAGCAGAGAACAAGAGTCCCATGGCAAAGCTTCCCATACTTCTCTGGGACTGGTATATTAAATGACTGAACAGTGGTTTTGTTGGAACAAATGTCTTGGCTGAGAGGGGAATGTGGGATATAATGAGAACTAACCCCATCAAGCAGGATTTATTTTACATTAGGAGGTCAGGTTTGTTCGACTCTATCATATTTTGAAAGGTCTTTCATGGAGGCACTTTCTTCCAGAGGTATAACTCACAGATTGTAAGGAAATGCCTTCTCGATAATTATGCCAACTTGGCAATCACTCATCGTGTCTTTCTCCATGTGAAAGTGGAAAATAAGAAATCTGTTGGCTTTTTTTTTTTTAGAATCTATCTAACTACTGAAGTAGTGAAAAATTTTAAAGACACAAAGTTTCTGGGCACTTGTAACTCTGTGAGCTGATTCTTAAGTTCAGCATTTCTGAACATGAAGTCGCTGGCCTCCAAGGAGAACTAGCTCACTCCAGCAGCGAGCAACAAGAAATAAACTGCATTCTTCAGTTGAAATGTGTTTTTATTAAGTTGGCACCAGGAATATTTCTGAATTTCTTGCCTCTTACTGCAGGCATCAAGTCATCTGCCACTCAGGTTCGTGCAATGCATGAATGAGAAACTAGGTTTTTAATTGCTGTAGGTATCTTTATGCTAAAAACACTTTTCTAAACAATATTAACAGAGTTCTGCCTTTATTGCTTTCCAGCAACACTTCTACCTTTTAGAAGTCCAAGCAACAATTATTTACTTTGTAACATCTTGGCATATCTTGCGGATTTCAGGGAGACCACAGATTTTCAGTTAAAAATCCCTGAGTACTCATAAATTAAGGTTGCAATTCCATCTTCAGGGTCTGATGACACTGACAAGTCACTTGAGCTTTGCTGACATGGCTTATGTCACAAGAGTCCTCTTAATGGAATTACAGTCTTCATGTGTAGAGTTTGGGGAACATTCTATTACACGTTAAATTAACATTCATTTATTACTAGTCATCCCCAGTTTGAACCTTTGCAATAATAATAATCAAAGCATATTTAATGGCAATAAATAGATTGGAATATGGACAGTTTTACCATCTGATGCTTTCCTTTATGCCATCCTGCTCTTTTTAGCCAGAGCATGTCTGCCTTCTGTTTGGACTCCCCTTTGTCATTGCCACCGTAACTAATGAAAACAATAAGCATCTTTTCTGATAGTTACTACCATTGTTCCCTGCAAAATCTCTCCCCTAGAATCTGTCTGCTCAGTAGAACTGGGTAGAAAGTTCATTATAAGCTAATAGGAGAAGGTGTAAAATCAATGTTTCTTCAGGTTCTGTCAATATAAATATATTGACTTAGTAATCTATTATGATTTAGCCATATAGTGCATGAAAGGTACTAGAGTATGAAATGTAACCACAAATCATTTTAAAGTAGCATGATGAAGTTGTGACAGAACAATCACAGCAGGTGTGTATTACTTATCACCATGCTATAAAGATGTTATACCATTCCCAAGGAAAAGAAATCCCAAGATAGAAGGAGCTCATCATTAAACATTGTGCGGTGCCAAATACGAGCTGATAGCAATTTGCCTCTGTCGGTATCAAAGCTGAGGTCAACGACTCAAACCACCTGTCAATTTAAAAAATCACATTGGCAGCTTTCATGCACAGAGGACTCCCATAAAGCTGCTAGCTATAGTTTGAAAGCTACATTCAGAATTTTTGTGGTGCACATGCTTACAGAATAAGTGGTTCTCTCTCTCTCTCTTTCTTTCTCTCTCTCAAACTAGCGTGGATCTTATGAGATGGCCCAACTCCTGTCTCATCTATCAGACAACGACTCTGATAGAAGACAGGGACAGCAACAAAAGAGGAATTGTCATCTTTTATACCTGCCCTTGTGTGTGTGCGCCTCATGGCATCCTCCTTATATTTTCTTTAGACACCACAGGGCTTAGTGGAGATGCTTCCCTTCTTTTGTTTTTGTTTCTGTTGCCAAGCTGGCTCAATAAAGCCATTCCATCATCTCTAGTATAGAGGTTAATTCTAAACATTGTTTTTCCATCTTAATGTAAATGCCTCTACAAATGAGATAAAGACCTCAGACTCCTAAGAGTTTGCCTAAAGGTCATCCCATTGTTCAAATTTTAGTGTGTTTTCATGAGGTGAATGCAAATGATGTTCTATAGAGTGACATTCAGCTTTGATTTCAGACCTAAGTAATATTTGGTATACTTTTGCATTATTGAAATATTAAAATATTATCCTTAATATGAAACATTCTTTGAATATATTATACGTATATGTGTGTTTATAAAAACACAGCACAAGAAATATAAATATAGGTTTGCAAAGAACCCAAAGCACACAGAATAATTGCTCACTTTTACTCCTCTACAATGAAAAGTTTGATTCAGAAACTTTTTCTAAAAAAAGGTCTGGTTCTGTTTTCTGAACTCACTAGTATAACTTTGGAACACCTTGACTGAAGCCAGTGGATTTAAACAAGTATACTATTGATAAAAACGGAAACATAATTTAATTCATTATAATAATTGTTATACTGTTGTTCTGCAGAATCTGTCATTTCAGGAAGGAATCCAAGAACTTTTAAAATAAAAAATCATCTCTAAGTGGGATTTGACATTATCTGAGTTAGTCCTGCTGTAAGCCAGGGGCTGGAGCAAGTGATCTCCAGAGGTCCCTTCCAACCTAAATTGTGCTGTGGTCCTGTGAGTTCTAATCCTATAGCAATTAGGTTCTCAGTGCCATTTCCTGCTGCTCTGAAAATCCAGACTCAGTCATCTTCAGAGGGCAGTGTTGGTGGCTAAAGAGAAGAAGCTGACTGAATTAAAAAATGGAGCTTATACAATGGGATTTCCATCTTCTCACAATAAATCTGATAATAGGGCAAAGACAGACTGTATTCATGACTTTGTCTGTTAAGTCCTTTATGTATTTCTTGTGAAGAAACTGTGGACAGAGGCACGTGCACGTGTGAGAAATGAAATAAGTTCTTATGGATAGTTGCTATGTGGCTATAGCAGGAGTGCTAAACATGCCAAAAAGATCTGATAATGCCTTCAGCAGAGACAGGTGATTTGAATGGTTTGTCAGAATACTAAATTATGAGTCATCTTGTGACTATATTAAAAAGAAAGTTCCTTAATGGCTTTCTAGGGCTCTTTAAGATTGTGGAAGAACCTCTTTTCACTAAAAGCATCGCAGAGAAATTTAGTATTCTTCTCAGTTTTTGTATTTTCATCTCTGTATGAATCTCTGTTGCAAGAGCTGCCCTCCCTCCAGTACTCGCCACCTCTAAAACATTCTAGGTGTGTTGAAACAGGAATTCAAGGAACCAGGAACAGTTCTTTACTGAACAACAGGAGTGTGATATCAAAAGCTACATAATCCACTTACAGTGGTCTTTAATTTGTATAAGGTTTTTATACTTGTTTAAGATGCCTTGGGAAGTTGTCATCATTTTTTAATCACATTTGATAGAGAGAAATACAACAGATAAAATATCACTGCTGTGAAGTACTGTCTTCTGATAACAGCAGAGCTCTGAGATGCAATTTTATTTGCCAGGTGGGAGTGAGGGGTATTTTTTTGGTGGTATCAATTAAATATGTATGTGCATGTAACTTGTTATGGCTGATTTTTGCTACAAAATTTATCTTCACGAGTGAAGAGACAAGGGGATGCTACTTTGAATTGTTCTGTCTTTCTTTGAAGTAAAGATAAATATTGTAACAGAATTCAGCCCTCTCTCAGTCTTCATTTATACAACATGGGTGGCTAATTGCCTCTGAGCAATCCTGTTGTTACTGTGATCATGGCTGATGAGATATGAAGCTTTGAAATAAAAATACCTTCTTAATGTCATCAGTATTTTGACTGACAGCCCGTTTTGCCCATCTTTAATACTCCTGTTTTATAAACAGCATACATGAGTATAGTAGCTGAGCTGCAAATAGGGCATCAATCTGTGCTGGCCAGGTGGTAACTTGTCAACATGTTCATGACTTACCACCCCTGTGTTCTGATGGCATTTGTAACTCTCTCAGATAAACATCACATGTAAACCTAGGCTATTAAATGGCCACGTTATCTCTGTAAATGACCTTCTACAAACTAGAAAATGAGAAGATTATATGTTCCTACTTGATTTTCCTCAGTATCAGCTAGAGGCACATCATTACTCTGATCAATAATGTAGCTAGTCACTAGTAATTTCAACATTACTACTGGTACAATTTAGAAATTTGACACAGTTTTAATTGCAGCTACTTAAACAAAAACATAAAAATAGGTACCACTCAGGAAAAACATGGAATATTCCTCTTTTCTTTTTAATTCTCTACTCACTTTTTACCAATTTCCATTCAAAATTATTTATTGGGAAATAATACACTTTCCTGTGCAACTTGTTGTAGGGAACCTGCTTTAGCAGGGGGGTTGGACTAGGTGATCTTCTGAGGTCCCTTCCAGTCCCTGCGATTCTGTGATTCTGGCATTATACTTAAAACTGGTAGCAAGTGTTGTCCAAGTATAATTTAGTTGTGACCCAGTATGGTTTAATTGTTTTAATTGCTACCCTTCTCTTGGTTTCTAACAGTTAATCTTAACTTCATCACATATCTCTTTTTTATCAAAATATAGTAACTTAAATACAGTAATTCACATTTTCACTTATACAATTTAAAGGCAGTCCCAAAAAATGCAGAGTAGAATTAATGTAAGGCAAAACATTAGTATACTTGCTGACATTTTTTAAATAACATGTAGAAGAGATCCATTTAAAAGGATCAGTGTATGGAATTAAAAACCCTCAAAAGTTTCCAATTAGACTGAAGCAGGACCTGATCCTTCTAGCCACTGTGTCTCTTCTCCTGTCGGTGACACCATCAGTGTTAAGGGAGCCTCAGTACACAGCAAGAGGATTAATATTTTGCAGAGTTGGGTTTTAAAAGGCCTAATTTACCTCACCATAAATTCAGTGACATTCTGGACGAGCTTCGTGAGAAATAAACATCAAAGAGGTTGTGTACATTTTAAAAAACAAACCTACTGTGTTAAAAATAGGTTTTTCAAAACCAATTATAAAGTTCCAATTCTTGCTGTAATAGCTATGGGACAATTACAAATTGACTTAACGCCTCAAAGCAAATCATCACCGTTTAAAATACTTTGTCATGCCTACTATCCCTATCCTCATAACATTTCATTTTACGTTAATGTGTCATGTGTTAGAAAATCATGTAATGATAAAGAAAATGTTCATGTGGAAGGTTAGAAATTACTTTAATGAGTTATTATTACCTTGCTCACAGACTGTTGATAATATTTTTGTGTTATTTTAATGTATTCTGAATAGAGACAGAGGCACTAGTCAGATTGGATCATCAAGAACATTCCCCTGGGAATCAGGGCAGGATAGAGTCCCCTAAGAAACAATGTGTCAGATTAAGCTGATGCTGTATTTGCAGGAGATGCAACAACACACAAGGAAATACAAAAATACACTGAAATATATTATCTATTTCACATCCAATATGACTTGGCGTGGTGCTATGGAGACTCAAAACAATGACCATAAAGGTACTTTGCAGGCTGTGGTCTTAGCTAGCAGGATCCTCACTGACTTGCAGCTGCCTCTATTGTATAATAGGTTGGTAACATCTCCCATAATTTATCCACTTCTTTCACACTGAAATGGGCTCATACTTGAAGTTGGAAGATAGCAAGGTTGCAATAAAAAAGCAATAAAAGAAAAAACATGGTCCCAGTTGAAAGCAGTGGTAGTAGCAGTGCTTGTAGTTTGTTTTGACAGTGATCTCTGACTCTACTTAAAGGGACATTACTGTTATTGGTGATCAGTAAATGATTAATATCAATACAGGACTGTAACAGATATTTAAAGAGGCAAAAGATAGGGTAGGCTATTTCAGCCCACAAAAGTCAAGAAATTCCTAAGTGTCTAACTACCACATTCCCACTGCAGTTGCTTTTTGATTCTCTTTGGATACTGCTGGCTTGATTGTGTGGAAGTATACCTGCAAATAAAACCTTACTCTATAGAGTTATAACCACCATTCCTACTTGCACAAAGGCATCAAAGAAACAAGACTACTCATTTTCCTTAGAGAGGGTCTGTGATGGGCCCAGGTATCTATACCGGCCTTGGGAAGTATGACGATACCTTATCCTATAAGCTGCCTATATCCTATATCCTATGTCCTATATCCTATATCCTATAAGTGAGCTGGCCCAGGAGGTCCAAACAGTGGTAATCATATATGCATTGCAATAAAATTATTGAGCTATGAGTAACTGATTCCTAATGGAATAACAGGGATGTAGCGGAGTTTTATTTATATTTTTTTTTATTGACACATTTTTGCAGGAAACTTTCATTAACATTTTCCACATATAATGGTTTTAAAGCATTAGAATCTGAACTCTTTTTTGCTTTGTGTATTCAACACCTCCTCTCCATTCCAGGAAAAGGCTGCTAAGCTGAAAAAAATCCACTCCTTTCACTTATTCATAGTTGTCTAGTAAATGCAAAGTTGTATTGTTTGCATGTGTCCATAAATGACTGAATAACCTCATACTATGGAAGACGTACACCCATCTGAATGATCCTTCCAGAAATTCAATGCACTCAAAATGTGTCCATAAATATAAAGAAAACAAGAGGGATCGGGACAACAATACCAATATTAACTGCTTTTCTTGAAAACATGCTTGTTTTAGTATTCATGCTGTTGATTAGAAAATAAGAAGTTTGTGTAAGAGGGTTGCCCATAGCCAGTGAAGTGCATTTAGCACCCGACCATTTTATAAATAAAGTAAATATAGACTTCCAAAACATTTTATTTGTGATCTCATGGTTTTGTCATTCTCTGGAAGTAAAAATATTGACATTTACCAGGCTGTTTGTTCCAGCTTTCTGATCTCCTGCAGTTTATTTTTATAACAACCTTATCGATGAGCCTCTTACTCAGCTCTCTAGGTTTAACTGAGTTGAGTCGATTTGTTACCACAGCTTCAAGTAGCTGTTACAGAACAAGCGAGACATCCTAATAAAGCTGTAAACGTGTTTACTCAAACATGGTATTGATTTTACTTGGAGAGGGAGAAGCTAGTGCTTAGCATGGTGTCAGGGAGGATGAATTTAACTGCAGTTTTTCATTGTCATCTGTCATGGTTGTGAAACACTAAGTGAAGCCACAAGAGGATAATTAGAATTGCCAGAAATTTAGCCCCTAAAATCATTTAACCACTTGAGATTTTTGTAGTTTAATTAGTTTTTATTAAAACTTTCCTCCAGTGGTATAGTCAGGAAGGCTTTTTTAATGTCCTTTTCAGTGAGAGTGAGATTTCAAGGTTGGGACTTGTTAGATATACATCTTAAATGACTGTTTTCCTGGAAGGGTTGGTAACCTTTTTTCTCTCACTTGTAATTAGCCTGGCACTACAGTTCTGTAGAAGCACAGAGCCATTTAATTTTAAAAGAAAGACACTTGTTCATACACATATACATTTGTAGTTAATAACATATATGTGCATTTGTGGAATAACTCTTACATTATATTTTGAGAGATAAAGTGCTAAGGTGTGTCAAGGTTGAAAGAAGTGGAGTATATTTGAAAATGCTTACATTTAATTTGTCTTACATACTGTACGTCTAAAGTGTCAGACCACAGTGCCAAAATACATGAAAACAGAAGCCAAATCCCACTCCTGATCAAAAACATTTCCATTTAGAATAGCCAACATTCGGTTTGATAGCAATGGGCAGGGCCTCTGGCTTACCACAGTTCTTGGCTGTAATATCCACCATCTGCCACAAAATTAAAAAAGGAGAAACCTCAGCATGTTGACGTACAGTCGTTCAGTGACTATATTGCAGAATCATCTGATGCCAACATCTTTTACAAAATCTAGGTTGGCTGGTTGGCTCTTGGCACCAGTGTCACTAACCACCTGATTACAACTGACCAGACTCGTGCTACCACAACATTAACCCACTCCAACAGCATTAAAAGACATCAAAAAAAGCCTCAGTTGTATCAGCTACAAAGCTTTAAATTGCTACGGTAATGTTTCTTGAAAACTGCATCTTCCCACACTGCTGGCCTGGGAAGCTAGCGGGATCACATAAAAATAGATGCGTGTTTGAGCAACTGTGATAAATGCTGTATACGAACGAGAGTGTGAAAAGGTGCTTGCAACTGTCCCCCATGGTGGAATAACACCATTTTAAAAAGGCAGTTCACAAATTAAGCTGTAGAAGCTTTAAATATAAAAAAGAGGAGGCAGCTCGGCTGTTAGTGATCATTTCTGTGGCTGGGACAATTTTGCTGGTGAATGGCCTGGCTAGCATGGATTGTATTAGGTGCTTCAAGGTTCAGGTGGAAGAGGAGGATTGTCTGGGAACATCACATAGCAAAAAAGGTTTTGAGGGGCTCTGACTCAGGGTCACCTTGTAATTGTTTATGATTAATGCATTTGATAATTGCTTTTTTTCCTGCTTTTCTCTCTTGCATTTAAAAAAAAAATACATTAATTTTGCCTTGGGCATTTTATAAAGGTTGGAAGTGTGAGAGAAACTGCAGAAAGATGAGTAGTGGGGGAGCTGGGTGTCGGAGGCTATAAACGGATTTCCAGCCAGCATTAGTAATTAACAGTCATTAAAATTAATTGTCAAGTGTACAATTTGAAATTAAACATTTGGCTTCAATATGAGCTGTTTTTAAGTGTTGTTAAACCATTACTGAAGCAGACTAGAACTGTTTTAAAATCTCTGCTATCAGACTCCCACATTCCTGTCCAACTGCCCTAGCGCTAGGCATTCATTCAGAATTACCACTGATAATTTGGAAACAAAACTTTCAAAGAAATTGCTGATTTCAGTGAAATTGCCTCTGAAATATCTGTTTTGCTGGCCACAAGAAAATGAACTTGATTCTCCTTTAATGGTTTTTGAGTGCTACTCAGCTCTTAGAAGTAACAAAGTAAAGACAACACCTTTTGTGTCAGTCAGTGCCCTGTCTTGCTATGATTTTCAGACTTATATTGACATCCCCAGAGAGCTTTGAGCTGGTTTCAGTGAGGGCCTTGGTTTGGGTCTGGACTTTGAGGCTCAAGCACCACTTCTGGCACTTTTCATTTGGTGGTGAACACAAAAAGGAGTAAAGTAACGTGACTTTTCCGTCCCTCATTCTATTTGCAGACCTAGAAATTATAAACATTGTCTTTGAGCATATGTAGTAAGGAAGCTGGAGATAATGAAGATTAACTCAATTATTTTACATGCTTTTCAGAGCAAAGTGATTTCAGAGACGCTTTTTTCTACTGAGCAGAAAAGAAATAATTACGGGCCAAAAATAGCTATTGGTGTATTATAATCACTTCTGTCACCTGGGAATGCAAATACATTTTGTACCACTCTAAGGTTTAAAGCAACTTTTGAAGCAAAGTTGTCTTTGCTTTCTAGGAAGATGCTGAATAAGTGGGATGAATTGGTCGCAGTTCCAGATAAGTTCTTATTGTGACTAGGTACAAGGTGGTTACTTGGATGTCCAGGCTTGTGAGGGACAAAAGGCATTCCAGTCTACTCTGAAAGCTTACCGAGATGGCAAATTATAGGAAGGTGACTTACTAGACATCCTGCAACTGCCATTTTTCTTACTCAGTAAATGATAAACAATTTGGATGTCAGGGCAGGAGGCAGACAAGCGGGAAAGGCTTGAGTTTGGTTCTTGCCTCTGGGTTCTAGTGTGAAGAGAGTGGTACACAGTGTGTGTAACATCAGCCACAGCTTCAGCAGTGTAGAAATGCTAGTTCAGAATTGTTGCAATTAGAAGATGGTAGACAATATTGCCTGAAGTTGTTTTGGTAAAATATTTGAAGTGAAATTGTCTTGTCTAGCCAAAATATACTATTGCTTTCTGCACTCCGTTCCAGTGATAGCTGGGAACTGGTTCAGGCCATGGCAGAAGTTAAAATAGTTGCTGAGCTACTTTAGTATGTGCTCGGATGATCTAGTTCTGTGATCCCAGGCCCATGATACAGGACCAGAGTTCAATCCTGCCCTTTCTGTCTATGAAATTGTAGGAGGAATGTGAAGTAAGTCTGAAGCCATGTTCACTTATCTTCTTGCATTTCCAGTCATGGCACCTTAAAGAGATTACAACCTTCAACTGCTTATCATTTTCCATCCATCACCCTGCTCGCTGGTAGAGCTGTTTGAGTACTCACTAACCTACTTCAGTTTAAGTCAGCTGGGTTAGCGAAGATCTCCTATCAACAGCTTACTGTTTAAACTAATATGGCTCATTTTGACAGAGTATCAGGTTATACAAGCAGCAAAGAAGGATAGTGAAAAACAGATGGGGCGGTAACTTCTTCAGCTGGAACTCGAAGATCTGAATCCATGCCTTGAGAGTGTGACTCATGGGGTTTGCATCACAGTACCTTATACAGTGGAGGAGGCAAACCGTTCTGACCATATTGCTTTTTACTGCATTAACTAAAAAGAACATTCTGCAGCTAAGGCAGCCAACCTGAAAGAGCTCTTTGTTTCTCTGCTCAAACAACAGTGCTTTCTGGTGTTCCCTCAGGGTCTGCTTTGCCAACTGCCTAGTCATAGTATGTGATGTTGTTTTGTATTTGTGATATGTGTGTTTGTATTGTCATTCTGTGTCAGATACTGCTATTTCTATTTCATCTATGAAACACATACCTTTTAAGAGAAACTCAACAGACAAGAGAATGGTTTGAGGGCAAACTCCCCAGTGCAGTTTCTACATCTCTCATATATGACAGCTGTACTTAATGTCATTTCTCTGCCACTCTGAAATCACAGAGATCTCTCATTTATATCCCCAATTAGAGCAGGATGTTTTTTCACCTGATTCTGCTTTCACTTAGATCAGAATAAATAAGAAGTAGCTTCACTGAAGACAAAAGATACTAGCTTGAAATTACAGTGAGCCTGGGAGGTGGTGACAGTCTCGGTCTAGTTGGTATTGAGAAATAATTTCTGGTTTATGGTCCTTTGCTCCTTAGATTTTCTCATCTTCACATATGTTTGATGCCTTGATCATAAACATGGAGGACAGTTGTTCTTTCCTGTATAGCCCCCTCTCTAAATTCATGCTCTGCACAAAACCTAGCCTCATGTTTGCCTTTGGAGATCAGCCCAGTGCACCTTCAATATTTACTGAGTCAGAAATGGACTGTCTTAACAGCCTCGTTTTACATACGGTTACAACTTGCTCTCAAGTTTTAACCACCCAGAAGCACACTGGCAAGCTCCTGCCTCCCAGGCAGTTTCAATTTAATGATTGACATTCTCCACGTATCCAAGAAAGTTTCTCCTAAGAATGCATTTTAATTTAATGGAGAGCAGACCATTTTCATCTCGTTATTGAGAAATGGTCTCATTTCTGCCAGGCATGCTGTTTGAATTTCTCAACTGTTACCCAACTATTACCACTGGACCATCCTGCCACAGTTGTGTTGTCTGTCATCCCCTGACTGCCATCAGTGATAGCACTCGGCACAATTTCTTCCTCTTTCAGATTCTCATCCTTGTATATTGAAAACTCCTGTCTTCTCTACTTGTGCTTATGAACTGAACTTTTGTTGGTGAAGCAGTCATTTTTTCCCAGCTGGTGTCAGTCAGTAGCTGTGAAATTCCAGCTAATACGTAGTTCTCTAAAAAAGTATTGATGTCAGAAACTTAACAGTTTTCTCCTAGTTGTCAATTAAAATGCCTACTTTTTATGGCCTTCCTATTCCAATTAAAATATTTGATTTATAGATTTAGTAGTTTCAAACTCTTCTCCCATTCAGTGCAGTTTAGAGAAAACTATACATCAACTAGGCTTCTTTTCACTGTCAGTCATGACCGAGAAGCCAAGATAGATCTTGGTAATTCATGAAAACAGGGTCTTTTGCTCACCAGTATTAGCCTTTGTTAATATAACCTTATTCTTCATGTTTTACATGATTTTTAATCTTCAAGGAGCAGACATGGTTGCATAGGATAAAATATTTTTATCATCTTCTAAAAATATGCTCTACTGTCCCACAAAAGGAAATATTTAGAAAAGGTGCACAGGTTAAATGAGAGCATTGCAATATAATGTAGAGTCTTTGTTCCAGTAGTAACCAAGCTGAATAGAGAAAGTGTATTTGAAAGCAAGCTAGCAAAACACATCATCTTTGAATCAAAATTTGTAATATGTCAGAAATTGATACCTATGAGCTACACAGTACTTATGAGAGATGGTTTCCAGACTAGATTTGTACTGTCAGAGTGTGACACAGGAACTTGAATTGGTGGATGAAAGCTTTAAAAAGAACATGTTTCAGCTTGCTGGAATTCTGATTTTCCTGGGCAAGTCTCACTTTCCTTCTGTGATTGGATGAGGAAGAGAGATACATCTGAAACATATTAAAAACAGGATAAAAGTGAATAAAACATTACATCTAGAATGACAGAGTGGAGTTTTAAATTATCAGATACTAAGTTTACTTTTCACATCTTGAAAACCTCTTCCAAATTTAAAATACGTATTTCACCTCTGCCATAAGTTCTGTCATGCTTTCGATCACAATAGTTTCAGCCAAGACAAAATGTTTCAGAAATGAGGGACTCAATCCATGAAATTCCTGGTGCCACTTGCACTTAACTTTTCCAAGTACTTATGAATCTCCTTTTCAGGACTTTCTGCTTATATTCATTTAAAGAGGTTCTCTGGTTTGCAAAACACTCAGCTCCCAGTGGTTTCTGGTTTTCTAAGCCCTGCACGCTAGTGAGGGTACTAATAAAGGTCAGTTGATAATCTTTAATTTACTTGAAGCTACTAAATGGAGACTTCAGGAAGAAATAACAGCAGCAGCACTCCAGCTCAGCAGGTCATTCAAGCGCAATACTACATTTAAACTAGCCAGGCTACCTGTGTACATACAGTTAGGCCAATATTTCAGTGCTTTGCCCTGGGATAAATTGATACACTCAAAACAACTAATCTAACCGTTTTCTTCCTTCTCTTTCTCTCCTGCTTTATTCCATAGGGTTTCTCTCACAGCTCGTCTATGACCGGCCAGTGACTGAGTGCATCCGGGCTGGACATTACGCAGCCAGCGTAATTATCAAGCGTTCAGGTTGCACCTTCCCAGAGAAGCCTGACTTCCACTGATACTGGTGAAATGGAGGGATCAAGAGTAACTCCCATGTTGCCATGGGATTGCTGCCTAAATTTTCCCACCTTCCCTTTCCTCACTTTCCAATTACCTGCATCAACGCTTCTGTACTTCTGTTCATTGTATTCTAAACAAAATATCTATTTCTATGGTGTTTTCCTTTTCATACCCTTACAATGTCTTAGTAGTCTTAACTTTTGGAAACAGTGCTAAGTAAAGCTTGTTCTTTCATCCATCAAGAAAAAATGTTCTATTTACACAGTTTATAAGGAAGTCCCATGTAAATGACACTGCTGATTAACACCATTAAAATACTTCTGTTGAATTACCTAGTTTGTATCCAGCTGTGGCCAAATCCTACTCAACTTACGTGAAATCAACAGACCTGACTTTATTTGTCACTTAACATAAACCACAAATTGTTCTTTCTATATAGTGGATTCACACTAGTGTAAAGAGCAGTGTAAATATCCCAAGAATTTCTTTACGTATTTTGAGTGTACAAGATCTGGCCATCAAATCCAGCCCAGCTTCCATGAAAGTGAATAGCTATTTAGCCAGTAATTTAAGGACCTGATCCAAAGCTGATGTCACGCATTCAGTCGTCATGCACTGATGCCAGTAGCTCTGGATCTGGCGCTATGTGAGAGCAGGGTCTGGCCACTCTCTGTACGATCACATTCGTCTGTCAGGTGAGTTAGCAGCTAGGTACTTTCAGTGATTTCAGGGCAGATATATGAGTTGGTGATGAACATAAATATACAGATAGAGCCTATCTCCTCCATGTGAGCTTTCTAGAGGCTGTATTTACTTAAGGTACACATAGTGAAAATGAGGTACAGAAATATTTATGCAGGATATATTAACAGGATATGCCAAACGGAATCTCTGAAACGCACATTTTTAAACTTTTAATTTACTTTGGATGATTAAGCAATATGCTGGATTTTGTTTGTATTTACAGTATTCAAAGAGGTGATCTGACACTGCATTCATTACTTTGCTATGTAATTTGATACTGATAAATAAAAAATTGTCATACAGTAACTCCCAGTTTTTTATTGGTATGGGTCTGGCTTTCCTCCATATATCGTACTGAAATGGGAACAGGAAATGGGTGCGTAGCCCACAGTACATGCGAGATCTCAATATTTTATACATGATTATCAGTGTCCAGGTGGGTGTTCAAGGGTAATCTCAGCAGTAAGGAATGGAAGGAACATGGTTTTGGTGTTTGTACCACAGGAGAGATGAAAATTTAATGGCTGGGGTTCATCAAAAAATATTAAGTCAGTGTGGGCTTCGCACTTTACTGCATAGCATGGAACAAGGGACGCACAGCGACTGAATATTGTTATTACAGTTTGTGTATTGCAAAGAGCACAGAGAGAAATCAAGGCTGTGATCCTGATTCCCTTGTTTGGCCCAGTATCCAGTCTGATACATTGGACAGCAGGCTCTGTCATCTTAGAGATCACCTGGTGTGTACTTCACGGTGGTTCAAACCACCCACTTCTGAAAATCTTCACGGGGCCATGGAACTCCGTTGTCACAAGCACAGGTCAATGCATCGTAAGTACGGTATATTCTTCAAGGACTCGGGCTCACAGTTTATATCTGAAAAAAGTTGCATGTACAGGCCTTGTCTATCTGTGAACCTACTCATGAACAGCTTTGTACAAATAAGACTTGTCTGGTTTCTTCATAGTGCTACTCTCGAAAGGGCTTTGGACTTTAAATTTCTCATGTTCTAGCATTGGAGAGAGGAAAAGGAAAGAATACATTGGAGTGAAAATGGAACTGGGAACGAAACTGAAAGAGGCTACAGTGTACATGGTCTTCAGGCTTTATGGATTGATCAGAAGAATGTCATTGGTTTATATCTCATGGTTAATTTTTAATTATTTAACTTGATGTATCCATGCAATATATTTTAATCAAGAAAAGCTGACAGGCTGAGGAAGGATGTGTTTTTAATATACAGTCACATACGCCACACCACACTTACTGCATGAATTTGGCTGTCAGTAAGGAAAAACCCAATAGTCTAGTGGTTAAATTTGCTGTTGCCTTTACTCTGCATCCATGACACTTTCCATTCCTTTTGAAACAACTTTATCAATGTCCTGGCCAGGTAATTATGGGCCATTTAAAACAGAATATAAATATATAAACATTCTTTACTGTACCAATGAAACTACAAGACAGCATAACTACTGTAAAGGAAGGGAGGATATGTAAAGGAAGGTAGTCATAACATAGCGGGGGATTCTTTCTTTCTTTCTCTAGGCTATTCTTTGTTTTCAATTCAGGATGCGAGAGAGTCAAGTCAGAGGTTCTGTTCTGAGCTTTTCCACTGATGTGCTTGTTGAGCTTGGGCTCCTGACATTTGGCTCTGAGTGTCAGCTACAAAGCATAATTTGAAGCCAGTGGGAGCAGCTGAGGAATAAACTACTACCCAATTCATGGAAGGGCATCAGAGTCCGGCCTGCTCTATTTAACCATTCATTATTTCTCCAATATCTGTCAATGGATATTCTTGGATTATATATAGATACTTAGAAATGTATTGCCAAATCATGCCAAGTAATTTCAATTTATTTGTGCTGTCAAGTTGCCTGACGATTTCATTCCAGATTCTTTTGAGGATCTGTATTTTTTTCCTGCTTCTCACTGATGAAGGGCTTTTTTATCTATGTAATGGATAATGGTGCTATCCTTAATATTCTCTCTGACAAATATTCTTCCTCTCTCTTTAGTCCTCTACCAGCTTATTCCACACAGAGGCACATTAGAAAACTGGGCTTGCTGAAAAACGTCATTGAAAGAGTTGTCTGCCAGTGACATGTGCCACTGTCGCAAATCCCAGATGGGATAACTGAAGTGAATCTGTCACTGAGCTTGAGCCATCATTCAAACGCAGAGGTCTTACCTGGGTTACTTTCAGGAAAACAAATATTGGAAATCCATTTCCCACTAGCCACTGGCCAAAGCATATCACCTTCACTCCGATAAAACTTTTCCCTTTTGCTGAAAATAAGACTGCATCTCCTGTGCCCAGCATCTTCCATTTTAGGCTTGTTTTAGAACCACATAAGTGGGTAGCAATGCTGCTGAGATCAACAGGCAAGGAAATAAGCCTGGTTTGTAGAAGGCCACATGCTAAATAGCTGAGATTTAAGAGCTGGGAATCAGGAAATAAAGGTTGTGTCTCCGTTTCTGTGAGTGATCCACTTTGGGCAGATCACTTTCTTTTCTTAACCTCTTTCTCTCTGTAAAGATGATAAGCTCAATTAGATGGTGAACTCAAGATATTAAGGTGGTAAGAATTCAAGTAAGGCAGTATCAGCCACATCTCTGCCTGTACTCATTGCTGGTCTCTTGATTATTTTAATTTTGCCTTTTGGACATGAACTGATTTAAAGCTATTTATTTACCCTTTAAAATAGGGCTAGCTGTTACTACTTGTTTGAGGATTAAGGCAGGGAAGGCAAGTGAGGGGAAAGGAAGGAAAAAAAAGCTTGACTTCTAAAGTGAAGTAAAATATGCTACATGAAAATGACAATAGAAATGCACACTGTTTTAAGATGACAAGTCTGGGAACAATCTTTAATTTAAAGGGTCTTATCCACAGTTTTCATAAAGAAATGTTAATTAAAAGTGTGATGACATGTTTGGGATTTAAAGGAAATCATTCTGCAAAGGATTTATAGCAGTCACAGCTCCAGAGCATTAGGATTACAGATCCTTGTGCTGTTCCTTTTCAGCGATCATGTGATTGGCCTGCTGTTAAATATAGCTCCCATTGAGTGAATTGAGACAGGCATGGGAAAGGTAGGAATAGTTTCCTTTTAACCAGCAGAATTTCAGAGGTGTTGGAGATTATACAATTCATTAGTTTTCACATAAGATCAAAGGGAGAGAGGAAGTCTTAATTTGGGCACCAACTGCTACTGTCTGAAAGTCTTGCAGATTAAATGAGAAGAGAACATGTGCGGTGCTAACTGCTTGTGTTAGAGCATGAGCCTATTGTTTTATATCTCACTAACTCATTGTTCTCTTCCCAGAGATAATTCTCACACTTAAGTCCTTCAGAGATAGTTATGTCTATTGTGAATAGTTCAGCAACCAACTGGCTCAGAGGTTATTGCCTAAGCATCCTCCCCTTGGTCTAATCCCCTGCAAGGTTTTTTTCTGAGCTGTGTTGTTAATCTGAAATGACTGCTAACTGACTCCTGTGTCAAACATTATTCATTATGTGCTTTAAATGCTTCCTGCAGAGGCCAAAATAAATTTTGCTTTTTAAAAGCGGACCACAAGGAGTGCCTATGTAGGATATTTCCTAAAAGATTAGACTCAAAATGGCAGTTAAGATGATGAGGGGAAAAAAACTGTGCTCAAAATAAAGCTTTACAGTTTAACCAGGGACACGCAAAATGCACAAACCTCAGTTACCAGACCCTACTTTTCATATAGAATTGTCTGTAAGCTGTTCCTGTGAGAGGAAACATTCACCCTTGCAGGGTAGGAGAATTACTTTTATAAAGACATGGAATAAGCGACCTTACTAGAAAATAAAGGCCAAATAAACAAATTTCTCAGATGCAGTAATTCTTTTGAGTCCTGTTTTTTTTTTGTTTTTTTTTTTTCCAGGTGTCACTGGTGTTGGCATAAAGCGAGAGGGGCTTTTTGTGTCAATGACACTGACAGGCCTTGCATGCGTAATGACAGTATGGGAAGAGAGACAGACAGATAGATTTGAATAGCAATAAGGTGGGTTTTCTTCCAGTGTGAAAAGAGCATGGGATTCATGTGTACTGAGATGAAGTATAGCCTTGCTGCTCAGTGCAAATATTTAATGCTGTTCTAACTATCCCTTGGTTATTGGAGTGTGACAGTTAATAGCCGTCAGCTGCCAAATCCAGTGAGCAGTTTCGTTCCCTAAAAAGAAAATGAAAAGTTAAAAAATGAAGCCAAGTCAGAGTAGAAACCCACAAATCCTAAATGTGCTATAGCTTAGTAGGCAGATCATCTCCAAAGTTCAGAGCCATGTCGACCTGAGCTGCCTCTCAAATGAGAGAAGGATCGAGTACGTTTGTTTTCTAGTCCTCGTTTTGCCAGATACTCACAGGCAAGCTTTGGCTGGGCTTTCTGCCTCCCCAGGCCCTGTTGCTCCCTAGCAATGATCATAAAGGAGATTGAGTAAAGGCTGGAATGAAGAAAAGCAAAGCATTATCATTATTCTGGATCAAATATCTCAAGTCAGTGATTCAGTGTAAATGCATAGAAAAATGGAAGAGCTCCTAAACCAAGTGTGAGAGAAATTGTGTGCTTGGAAGGCCTCCCCGTCTATGGTGCCATGGAGATGCTAACATTGATGTAAAATATTGCCCTAAAAGAAGCATTACTGTGGAATAATAAAAGCATATAAGAGAATATTTCAAGAAATAGATGCAGCTTGAAAATCACCTCTCATATATTATTTTTCTTATTCATGCTAGAAGTAACACTTCACTGTACTTAAAAATTGCTCTATTTTGAATGTACCTGCTTTTTGGGTCCTTGGGAATAGTCGCACCTATATGTTTGCTGGCTGTTCTTATGTGACAGTAAGTACCAAATGTAGGTGATTAGAAGGTTGTGCTCTCTGTGCTCCCTGTGTAGCCACTGGAGACCTTGCCTCCAGAGCACAGGTTAGAGTAGGGAGCTGAGCAACAGCTCTCAAAATGTCCTGCAGCCACTTTGGCTGGCTCTAGAGAGAAGGTAGGATGGGGCCTACCTGCTCCAAGGCTGTTAGCCATCTGAAGCAGGAACAGAGAGGGGGACTGCTCTTCTCTGGCCTTTTCACTTGGTATTGCACTTTTCACAGAAGAGGAAGAGGAGAGAAAATGAAAAACAGGCAAATAAAGAAGAAAAATCTATAACCATCAGCAAAATGACTCACACTTAAATTACCTTGATCTCAGTTTCTTAAAATTGTTTGGATTGCAAGTTAGTGATGATTCTTCTAATCTCTTATCTTCATATTAATACTTGTGGTGGGTATTGCACAAAACCCCTTTGCTCATCTGCTCTTTGGGCAGCACTTCCTACACAACTTTTTGTTTCCAGAAGATTTGTCTCTCTGCTGTAGTATTTCCCCACAGACACACTTCCTGTCCCAGTTAGCATCGTAAAAAGAGTAGGTTTGGGCTTTTGAAGGGGTGAGGCAATTACCAATCACAATAGGTTTTTCCCAAAAATTAGATTGTTGTCATATCTGTGGATCAGTGAACTATAAATTGAATCATTGATACAACTTCAGGATTCATTTCCAGGGATATCACCTATTGATGGGACTATTAATGGCACTCAAATAACTTGCAGAATTTCCAGGGTTATCCTATCAACCTGTCACATGGACAGACCTATTTTAGTCTGGCCTGTCCTAAAGCATAGCCAGCTGCTGTGGCTGTCTTGCAGGGTAAGGACAAAGCGCTTTCCTATTCATCTCCCAAGGTCAGTACAATAACAAATGCATTTTATGTCTGATAGTGAAAAGCATTTATCAGTATAACTTTTGCATTCCATAAGTGAGCGCAGATTTCACAACATGAACACCCTGGATTTAGGGAAGGTTGTGCTCCAGATACATGGTGATTTGTATGTATCATGAATAAATACATGATACATTTCATTGCCTAAAATTAGCAGTAAAACAGCCCCTTGAGGCTTGGTGTTTATTATGCACCACAGTGTTTCAGGACAAAGCAAGAAACAAGATTTTAGCACGTAACCTGGCAAATTCAGCTTGGGAAAGGAAGAAATTAATTTGGAATGACTTGTCATAGTATTTTTACTATAAAAATTTATGTCAGTTCAGAAGTTAGCCCTTCTACCCCTCAGCAGCCACAGCAACAGCAGCTTAAATTGGGCCATGGGAGTCTCACAGAGTAGGAAGATATTTGAGTTTCCCTGAGGCTCAGATTTCTGCCCTGAAAAGAAGCCTCACATACTGTTGTCCCAAAGAAAAAAGATAAATTGTAGTATGTTTGGGTATTAACTTGCACAGTATCACCTACAGCTTTGCCGTTCGGGTTGACATGCAGAAGTACTGTCATCCTTTGCATTAAATATCTGTACACTTCTGCCTGACACAACGTTTGCTTGTCCCTCCTGGTCCTGCCTATAAAGTCACAAGTAGCATGTTTTATTTACCCTAGACTTGTAACTTTTTCCTAATGACCTTGTTTTTCTAAAAGAGGTGAAGATGGGGCAGTGATGTAGAGGACATCTCTCTTGTATCATAGTTCATACCTTCTGAGACAATCAGGTTTCCTGAAAACTCACTCACTCTTTGCTGAACTGATGATGGAAGAGCTACTCCATGCTAAAAAGCCTAGTGAGAATTCTAACAATCCATTGTTGCTTATGCCTTTTCCCATGTTTCACACTGTAGTGAGAAATCAACTCTGTTGAACCAGCAGGTAGCCCTACCAAAGAACTAGCCTCTTCTCTTTAACTGACTTTAACTCTTGTTCTTTAATTTCTCTTGGATATACCCTGCCCATGTACTAGCCCATCCTGATGCTGCGATATCGAATGAGATCAGAGCACAGGGCATTTGACATTGCAACCCCATATTGCAGCTGGGTAAAGTTGAGTAGCACACAGACCAGCAAGGATCACAAGAGGCTTGGTTTTACTTTCCCTCTAAACACTACCAGCAAAAAGAAAAGAGATACAAATGCCTGTTACACAGTCTCTCCTCTGTCAGTTTTGCTCATTTAGCTCAGCATAATGATTCTTTTTGGCTGCCTCTTCCCTTCCAAACCATAGCTGTGAATATTCATCTTTAAAAGTAAAGGGCCATAGAAGTGGGCCTTCATACAGGACTCTTGCTGACTGCCACTCCCGCTGACAAAAAAGATTGCAAGAAGTGAGAATTTGAATAAAGGACAAACGTCACATATGCTGTGTGCTATGGAGTACAAATGCTGAATACAAAATATGTTTAATTGCTGAGTTAATTATCTCACTAAAGTCTAAATGTTGTTTTTCGGCACTCTCCCCCCCCTACTCAGTTGTTTACTTTTATCAGTTAGAAAATAAAAAATCAATGTCATGAAAAACATAATTATATTCCTACTAATCTGGAGTGTTTTCTCATTTGAGTACTGCAGTCTGATGCATTTTATCACTTTCCATCAGATTATAGCAGTGGAAATTGCCAGCTAAAAGCTATGGCTTTAGAGCTAAAAAGGGGAAGAAGGAAACCCACCCCAAAGCCATGTGCCTTGCCAATCAAATCTTATTCCTAATGACAAAGCTTCTGCGATTTCCTTTCTGACAATACATGAATATCTTGTGAATAATTGGTTCAACAGGAGCTTCATTAAAGTCCAAAAGATAAAGCGGGATCTTTCATGTGAATAATTTGGAATGATTGGTAAAGATGAGGCATTATTATAGGATTGCCTTCTGCTCCACAGTCAGAAATATGCAGCTTCTTCTTTGCTGAAGTGTGAAAACATTTTGTAAATAGTTCTAGCTACTCCCAAGTGCTGGATGATCTTGCTACTTAGTGAAATGACTTTTTGGTTGGTACTATTTCTGGATTAAAGCACCCATGCTTTACACAAATGGAAAGTAATTGAGCTTTGTCTGGGGAGCCCAGATGCAGACACATCCTCACACTCACAGCTTGAACAGGTTTTGGTGTAAGCCTTGGGTCCTTCTCCTCCACCACTGCAGCGCAAAGGGTAGTGCCAGTGACCCACAGAAACCCAGACCCCGTGACTATGTGCCCCAGTTCACCCCACTACGCCACTTCACTCTGTGCCATCCGGGCTGCTCTGGAGAGCACATAGGAGGTAAGTGCACCAGCCTGTCCTCAGCAGCTCTGCCACTACAGTCTGCCTGGTGGGTAAAAACAATAAAGAAAGCTCAGCCTTGCACCTGGTCAGCAGAGTGAATATTACCCACGAGAGTGACCTGTGGTCATTTATTGGAGCAGATGAGTCCACGTCAAACAGCCACCTCATTGTGAACCACTCTTCTCCCAGCACTCCTACCACAACCCCATGTAGCAGGGCAGCACAATACAGCAGGGTCCTGCCAGTAAACCATGCAGATGCTCCTGTCACCCTCCTGGCAAATTAGGAAAATACAAAAGGAGCAGAGATAAGCTTGGGATTTCAGGGCATGACCAAGCCCTGGGACTGGGAACTGACACCCTATAAAGACAGGCCAATTTTTGAATTTCAGATCTGGGCTCCCTGCTCTGTGAGGAGAGCCCAGGCCTGCCAGGCCCAATATTTCTGACTAGAACCAATTAACCTCATGGCCTTGCTTGGGATTTCATATCCCCCTAGGTTTGCCATATGGTATCCTAAACTCTAGATACACCTCAGATTTTAACAAATAACTATTTTATTATTTTTTTTTAAGGAAGGATCAGTTAGTTTCTTTATGCTGCAATAACAGGCACTTCACCTTACATGAAAAATCATTCAGTGATTCTGGCAGCCCTTGAGCTGAGTGGCCCAACTCCAGCTGTCCTAGATGGATGTGACCTCAACAAGGGGAAACTCAGCAGCAGGGCAGCTGTCTCCTTGTCTGTACCGCTGAGGATAATGAAGCCTTCTCCAGTGTGTCGTCTCAAGACATCACCTGTGAAGCTTTAAAACAGTCAGTGAATCCATTAAAATATCATTTTAAATATAATCTTGTAGGGTCATTCAGTCTTGAGGCAGTGCTTTGTTAGTGATACACAGTGTCAGGATTTAGGGGTTCAGAGTTTCTTACTGTCTAGTGAGGCTTTTCTAGGTCAAATTGGAGGAAGGCCTTGAGCAGTATCAGTATGGTTCTACGTGTCCCCGAAGAAACAAACCCACATCCCAGCTGGACCCTTTCTCAAGAGGTTAAGCAGTGGTAGGACAAGGTCTGAAGGAGAGCATATCAGATGAACATCTGGTGAGAGTTACCATATGTGTGCCAGTGGACACACATGCCCTCATGCTCTGGCCTCTGCCTGTTTTGACAGGAGCCAAAAATCAGGGAATTGATTTTTCACCCAGTGTATGCACTATAGCTCAGCACAGTTATGCTAATGTACAGAGACATGCGCTACGTGTCAGAATTTGGTTAATTCCTGCCAAATTAATGACTGTTATAAATAACAAGAGCAACGTTGAACATGATCCTACTCCTCTAGGCAATGAATTGTTTTATTCCCAACTCAGAGGCTGTGGCCCGATGTCAAGTGGCTGCAACCCAGCCAACTCAGAGCAGCTGAGGAGGCTATGTATACCAGAGGAGATTCACTGCAGGGTAACTTATGGAGGAAGAAGCGAGTTTCATTTGCTATGAGTGCTCATTTGCACAGGGAACAGTTAACCTGAGCTGTCCCTTTACTGTGCTGAAGCTCCTCATCCCATGTGTGCATGAAATGTGCAGTGCCGCACTATCCTTGCAGGACTGAGAATCTCCAGAGGGTCTCGAGCCTTGGCAGACCTTTCTCTGCAGTTTTGGACTTTACAGACAATGTCCATGTTCATTTTCATGTCCTTACAGGCTACTTTTTAAACCATTTACTTTGTCTCTTTTTCTTTTTCACAGGTCTGCAGGTGACTGGTCAGCGGTGTATGCATTGCTGGCATTAAATAGCCCTGAGAGATGAGAATTAATAGTATCAGGATTGATATATGAAAAACATCAACAAATTCAGAGCATGCAGTAACTGTGAGCAGGATTTCTATGAATGGTTTTGCAATTCATTACCAAAAAGAAAATATTTGTCATCACTCTTCTCCAGAATGTTTTTACAATGGCAGCTGCTACCTGAGCTGGTATTTGGTTTGCTGAGCAAGTGAGCAGCATTCTAAGGAAATAAACACACAGGCAGGTGTGCAATCATGCTCATTTGCTGCTTTTTGAGGGCAGGAAAGGGTGATGTAATTAGCAGACACATGTTTAAATTTTTAATTAAGAGTTTTAATGGATTATTCACTGCCTATCAGAACACACATGCTCTTACTTTCTCGCTCTTTCAGGCTGTCTTCCTAAGGAAACCAGGCTTAGTCATGCTGCCTGCCAGCCAGCCAGCCAGCCTTCCTTCCTAATCAGTGTTGAACTCTTTGGGGTTCATGGCAGGTTAAAACCATTTCTGTGGTAAAATCATGACTGCATCACAACACAGTGGTAGGAAAACGTCCAAGCAGCTGCTGCAGGAGTTTAGCAATAGGCACGAAAAGCCTTCTTCCAGGAACAGGGCCCAAGCCTCCAGCAAAATCAGCTGGGGCAGGGGAAAGAAGGCATGAGAGGATAGCAGGGGAAGAAGAAAAGAGCATCCTGGCATGTTGACCTCAGTTTCCCTGGACTGGCTCTGACTTACTGTTCAAATAGGATTTTTTTAATATTTTTTTAGTCTCATGACACTTGCTGGTGTGGTGATACTCTTTATGGTGCCAGTGTGAGACAGGTTGCAGCTGAGGTTGGAAGGGCATGTAACTGAAAGATCCATTGGACTCCAAGAGATGTAAGTGCCAATACTCACGCAGGTCATTTTCTTCTATTTGTGAATTAATGGCATTATTTCCAGAATATCACTATACTTTGAGAATAGAAAGGCTGGAGGACTGAGAAAAAGAGTTTCCAAAGTTTCTAGCCCTATCTTCTTACTGCTGAGAAAGGGGAAACATTGTAAGACTATTAATTTTGCTCCTTCTATGGTTCAGTAGTATAAGTGGTAGGTTTGACTTCTGGCTGAATCCACCATTTCTGTACTTCTGTGAAGGAAAATGGGTTGATATTTTTGCTGAGATCATCAGTCTTTAAAAGCTGTGGAGATTTTGAGGAACAGGAACAGCCTGTCAGGGAGCAGCAAGAGCTGGCTCTTGGCAAGGGAAGGTGAGCTCAGTAACACAGATGGCAAGGCAGGAATCTCACCAGTCCCACCACCCCCAGGTGTGGCAAGCAAGGCAAGTCCAGTGAGGGTAACAAGAATCAGGCACAGCCCAGTGAGCACCAGGCAGGTTCACTGTGATAAGGTAGGTCTGAGATCAGACTGGAAGTCAGCTGCAGGTCAAGGTCTAGGTCCAGAGGAATGGGCACAAAGCCAGGGAGAGGCATGGCTGTGATGCAGCAGGAGCTTTAGCTCAGATGGGAGCCAAATGGAAGAGGCTTAGTTTAAAAGCAGGTACTGCAGGAAGTGGTATCAGCCCTGGCTGAGGACCCCCTGCAGCACTGTGTCCAAGGCCAGCAAAGGAGGTGGGACAGCTCTCAACTGTGCTAGCTCCAAGTTGGCGCTGCTGAGCCTAGGCAACCAAACAGCCCAGAGGGGGGATGCCTTCAGGCCCTTAGGCAGCCCTTGTCCCTCTGTCTTTGCTCTTGCTGAAACATGGAGGAGTAAGTCAGAGAGTTACTGTGTGATGTGGAATGGTCCCTGATGGCTTTAAACCCCATAATCTTCCCTTTTGCATGTATATAACTGCTGCTTGTTGCCTGGTGGTCCAGCAAATGTTTTTTCCAGTCCTATGGAGTCTAAGGAAATCATGAGGCTACTCACACCTGCCAGTGAACATTTTGGTGGATATGTGATGGAGAGGAACCTGGCCTTAAGCACAATGTGAGATGGATTACCAGCTGGGATGTCCGAGGTGTAGAGTCGTAAATATTAAACCACAGAAGCTGAACAGACAGAAATAAAGCACATTGCTACTGCTGAACAAGAATAAATACCCCCACCAACACCACCAAACTCTTTCTGTATGTGCACAGCTTAAGCAGGAAAGCAATCTCACTGAATCCATGTAGCAGGGGTACAGAGCTGCTCTCATACTCCCAAAGCTACATAAACTCACCTAGCAGCTGGAATGGAGTCTTACTTGGGATCTGAGCTCTCAGCCAGTCCCAGCACAGCACAAAAACTGAGTGTTCCAAAGCAAACTGCCAGGGAACTCCTAGCACCAAGCTACAAGAAGATTCTTGTCCCATAATTGGCATCTGCATATTTGTTTTGATTAATTGTTTCACTGCAAAATACCTCAGTGATGCTACAAAAGATATATTTGACATCTATTGCTGACAGGTTTTTCTCCACCATTCACCAAAGCAATGTTTTGTGTGCCTTCTCTTCTGTTCTATTTACTACATGAATTATCCGTGCATTAACACAGTTTACAATCACTTTCATTTTTGTTACTGTTGCATTCTCACTGTGTGGGTAACTTTGTTTATTAATTCCTTCCCACCGACTTGCCCGAGGTAATGCTTTGTTCTGCACCAGCGCTGCCCTGCTAAAATGCATCGCGCTTCTCTGAAGAAGGTCCATACTGTTAGCTCCATTTCCAGGGTGGCCCAGGGAGAGCGGAGCAGTTGTACGGGTCCATCAGTTTCTATTGGAGGTTCTGCTTAAATTCCAGGGCACAACATAGCCCTAAAGGACTTGCCCGCATTGGTATCTCTGTCAGAGCTGCTGTTTGAAGAGACGTCTTGTTCAGACTCAGCATTTGTTGCACTTCCACTTCAATCAAACAAGACCCAGCCTGAATCTGGTTGCAGAAACTACCTTGGAGCCTTAGGAATTCTCCTCCATCCCCCAGATTTCTTCTGTAGATAAATTAGTTAACACCAATGTTGTAGGAGCAGAATGAAATTGTTCATGTTATGACTCTCTTCTTAATTTACTTGGGGATTATAATTTTGGTCTCAATCTTGTTATTTCACTTTTTGCTGGTAATCTGCTTTGTTTTGTTCATTTACATTATTTTAATAGCCTAGATATAAACCCATTATAACTTATCACTACATTAAAAGTATGTATGCATATGCATGTATGAGCATGTGTCTACAGCTTTATATAGATATGAAGTAATTTGGTTTTTAAAATAAAAGTTGTTTTCTTAGATTTTTAAATGTGGTGCCATGTTTTTAAGGTCCTGGCCTAAAATAATTGTATTAATTTAGGAATAAGATTGTGTTGGATTTATGGAAGAATTTTAAGACAGAACTACAACATAGAATGGAAAATATAAGATACATTTTGTCTCTTTCTGTCTGTTTTAAAAACATATGAAATGGAAAAAAATCTGAAAAAAAAAAAAATCAGAAATCAGCAGCTGATAGAAAAAAGGTGCTGTTGTAGAGAATGGAAATACGGGCAACTCTTCCGGGCTGCCTTTCAACAGGAAAGTATATATCAAGGCCTGAAGTGAAAGAGAATGGGAGTATTTGTCTGGACTTAAGGTTGGTTCTAATAATGATTCTTCCGAAGACTGTTTGAATTCTCATAGCCAAAAATATTTGCCACTCTTTTTACATGTGCAATTTTATAAATCAAAAGGCAATGGATATTGCAAAGCATCCTGAAAGCGTATGTATGAGTTTTCCAGTGAGCATCCAGGAAACTGGAAATATCACAGACCCTTTAATTTAGCCTTGCTAGTGCCAACCCAGCACTTTGATGGAGTATTGCCTTCACTGGAACTGCTCACATACTCAGATGTGTGCAGTGGCATTTTTGTGCATGGCAAACTCTTACAATATGGAAGGTTTTCTTTTCCCTGGCAGTGCAATATGCAAATACACTCCACTGATGCAAAACTGAGCCCACTTAGTGCAGCTTATCATACTGAAATAGCCTCATCAGTGCAAACACCCAGCATCCTCTTACCCAGACTGTAATAAGATCTCTCAGTGACATATACAAGGGTTTGTAGGATCACATTATTATTTGTGTAACATTAAAGTCCTGCTCTATGTGGCAGGCAAATGTATGGCACTCTTCATGGCATTTATTTATAAAGAAAACTGGAAAACACAGTGCATCTATATATCAGGGCATGTAAGTATTAATGGCCCTGATCAGCCTCACCTGGGGCCTCCTTGCCACCCCACCCCTGCCCAGGAGCCCCATTTCAGCTCAACTCTGGGCTATGTAGTTGGAGCATTGGTTTCTAGCTCAGTTGCAGCCATACCCATGCCTGGCAATGGGCCCTGTTTATCCCGACCACAGCGCACGGGCTTTCCAGCTTGACCTTAACTTTGGCCCTGCCTCATTGTCATGGACCTGCCTGCTCGTCACTGTACCCAATACAGATCCCGACTTGCAGATCAACTGCCCGGCTTGAGCTTGGACCTGCCTCATCACCACAAATTTGCCTGGTGAGCTTGACTTTTGGTTAAACCTGGCCCTGATCTCGGGGTCTGCCCTACCCTGCTCCCTCACTGCCAGCCCTGGGATATCCCTCAGCTCCTGGGCTGCAGGGGGCAACTGACCCTTGTTGCTCCCTGACACTGTGCTAAGAACTCATTCTGTGTGTCCAGGAACAAGAGAATGAAAGTAAGAGCTGAGTTACAAACTCAAGGAAACTTGTTAATAATGGAATCAGTGACTCAGCACCCTTGCCACCATTAGGATGTGCCACATGAAGGATTTTTTCAAGTGTGTCTCAGACCCTGCTTCAGCAGTATGAAATATAGATCATGAATTAATTAGAATCAATTCAGTTGCATGATCATAAAGTTGTTTTTCTTTCCATGAATGGATGTAACTCATCTGTCTCTGTCACAAGTGCTCGAATTTGTCTCTGAATTGTACTCAGGGCCTCCTGAGTTTCAGATTCTCCCTCATTAGTGATTTTAAAATTATACACGTGGCTCTGAGAATCTCAGTCATTTTGGGGTTTTAAATGTGTCTAGCAATGGGAAATAATAATTCTGCCTTCTTAAATGTAGCCATAAGGCTCCCCGTGCACCAGAGAAGCCTTGTACCTAGAACACTTGACAGGCTACTTCTGCCCAGCATTATGGCAGGGGACTAGGTAGAGCAGAAGCAGAACCAGGACTGGAGGCACAAGCCCTGAGGAACCTGCCAGCTCCAGCTCTTTCTCAGTTCTTCTGATGCCCTCAGTTGAGCAGCACATCAGACACAGCCTCCCTTTTCACTGAACTTGCAATGACTGCTGTGCTCCATTGTAATTCATCATGAGAGAAGCAGACAGACTTTTGTCCCTGGCAGATGCCTGTCTGTCTTGAAGTATATGTGTAGTTTTGAGTGTCAATTTTCTGGACTCATGCTAAAGACACCTTTGTCAGGGGAATCTGGTGTGTAGTGGCTTCTTGGTGTTTATGGGGGATGGTTTTATTTCTTCACTGCACATTTTGTGGCCTGTCACATTTTTTGATCTAAAAAAAAAAAAAATCCTGTGCTAAGCCTCAACAGTTCATGAAGCAGTCTTGTAAAATGTAAGATGCTGCTGAAATCAACTGTTGTTTAAATCCACCTGGATCATGTAATGTCTAAAAACTTCTTTACCCACAGCTTGGAGGAGATGAATTTAAAAGACAAACAAACACACTGCACACCCCCGCAGTTCCCCCAAGGTCAACATGTAGTCATTCAACGCAAGCAGTCAGTCTTGCTGGTAAAGAGTAGTACAATATTGCTAGACTCATGATGGAGATCACAGTGGTGTCAGTTCTTAAATCAAAGAGAAATAAAGGTTCGTGTTCCTGTCCCAAGAGAAGGCAATTGGTTTTGAAGGGTTGTCAGTCTAGAAATTTCAAGTACAAACATGTACATGTGCTAGCTGAGTCATTCTTCTGAATGTATGAATAAGCTTCCTCCAGACTTGATAGTGTAGCACAAAGCCCTCTGAATGGCAGTCTTTCGCGCAATTGAATGTGGTGGTGGTTGTTTGAATCTTTCTGTTAAAAAGTATTTCAAAACAGAAAGATAAGAGTAAGTGGCTACAGGTTGCTTAATTGGTTACTGGTGAGGAATATGGCAATTGTTTACCCAAGATAACCATTTGCAGAAAACACTAACAAATGAGAAGAACTGACTTAGGTCTATAATTAGGGTTGCAATGGCTTAAAACCCAGTAGAGAAAGATTTGGACTGAACGTAAAGAAAAAACACCTGAAAGCAGCAAGGTCTTTATTGTATGAAATGCTGGGGAGGTATTGAGGGAACCTCTACCCAGGTCATTTCGGAGCTCATTGAGCAAAGTGGACAACTGAATTACACATTTATTTAGGACTTTCATTTACAGGTCATCTTTAAATCTAAGCTCTAAAGAACATATTTTAGGGAGCGATCTTGCTGAAAGAAGTTATATTTGCCAGCTTTTTCCTCGTTTGGATCTATCTTCTCTGCTTCCTTTCTATGACCCTATACTTGGAGCATTTAAAGAACTAAATCATCAGCCCAAAATAGGTAACTCCTTTCCTCCTACCTACCTTCTCTCAAAAAGAAGAAAAAAATTGGAGAACTTACTTACAAAGATATTTTTAACTAGATAAAATCAAGGAAATTCCAAATTGAAGTAGGCCCTTCTGTTTAAACAGTGGTTAATGCTGTTACTGATTAGAATCACAGTAGTGCCTAGATGTCTTAGCTGAGATTGGGAGGGGTGGTAATATCACTTTCTTTATACTCTAGATTAAAAAGACAGTCAAAGGAGGTATTACTGTCTCTATATGATAGAAGATGAAACTCTAGGAGGTTAAGTGATTTACTGCTAGGAAGTCTCTAAGAAAGACATAAAATGAAGCCAGAGCTTCTGAGTTTCAGTTCAGTGTTTTATGCCAAAAAAAAGGGAGATTTGTTAGGGTTGGGCTCCAAGAAGGTTTGCTGTTACTTGACCAGTACGTTGCTACCTATGCAAAGTGGGAACTACGGTGCTCGGATCAGATGGGCTTTGTGGCAGGCACTGGAGCCAGTTAACGTGGCGGGCTGTGGGTTAATTCTTTATGAAATGAGATTGTTGTTCATGTGTGTCATGAAACTGCACTCAAGAGACCCAATTTTGATTGCTTGCTGGGAAGTCAGAAGTTTGTAATTTTAGAAGCAAAAGGAGAAATGTAATTTCCTGGACTATAGATGATTTTTTTTTTTAAAGCAATTATCCAATGTCTATAGAGTCAACATGTAAACTCAGTGCTAATTCTTTTCTAAGAGGTTAATTGTTATAATAGGAAAAAACCTCATACTCAGCAATTGAAATTGAGTGGGTTCATAACTGTATTCAGAACTCCCCTCCCAAGCTGAACATGTTCTCTCTAATAATACCCAGAATTTATACAGACAGGAGCATTTCTGAGCTCTAAGTCTGCTTCATCAAGAGACAGGTTAATGTTTTTCCTATTTAACAAACAAGAAAACTGTAGCACGGAGCTTTCAGCAAGACTAGAGATAGTACCATGTGTTTAAAACTCAAAAGATCCTGCTGCCCACTATTGTATTTCATTTCTTCAGCCATATTATTTTCCATGAGATTATTTGCCACTGATATCTCTGGACAGCTGTTGATTTGAAGCCAAGCAAAGATTAAAAAAACCCAAAACAAAACAAAAAAAATCAGGCAAGTGAAACCCTGAAAGAAACAATGGACATGTAAGCTGAGTGTACAAAAGGATGTGAACAATAATGTTCAACTGGAAGTTTCTGGTTGTTAGGAATATGTTATTATTGTGTATAATTTCTCTGTGATGATGTCACTGCTATTTTACAAATATTAATGATTTATTTCTACAAATTCTATCTGCAGAAAGTAAATAAAAATAGCTTATTTACTGCTTTTCCTGAAATGGCTACATGTAGACACAGAAGTTCAGGGCCTGATTTTCAGAGGAGATGACTTTTCCTGGATCTAATGAAGATGGAATTACTTTTCTTATATTCCTGCATGGAATATTCTCCATTTACAGACAACTATTCAATTATTTTTATGGTTTAATTTTAACCAAATTATGATGTTGGATTAAAAAGTCAACATTTGCTAATAAAAACATTGAGTTTATTGTGAATGCTCATTGTTTGAGATGCTGCCTACATTCATAAAGAGTTTCTACCTCCACAAGTTTACAATTTAAATGGTATTTAAAATTCTACCACATCCAGTTCTTAGTATAAGGAAAACCTGTAGTATAATAGATAATCTGATAATGTCTAAAAAAAAAATGCCGGCAAGCCCCAAAATTAGAAAATGCATATATTCAATGTAAATAATCTCATTTGCTTATTCAGTTTTACTACTAACTGAATAGTCTCCTATGTGTCTTGGCATTTACAATGACAGTTTTTGTGAGAAAGTTAGTTTTATGATGTAATGTGGGAATTTATTACATATATTTGTAGATTCCTTTCCTGTTAGATAATTTGGTATTTGCTTTCTTTTTGATTCTTTTTTGTATCCCTTGCTTCCCAGAAAGAGCACTGAGGCCACAGATTAGTTCTTTATTTAACTTTAAATTATTTTAATTTAGTCCAGAGTTTCCAAAGATTAATTATTTTGTGCACTCTACTTCAGATCGCTTCATTTGCAGGAAATTAATGTTCAGCATTACTTGGAAGTGAAGGAAAATGAACAGATCGTTTTTAAAAGTCTGTCATTAATACCCTAGACATATTTTTCTATTCCTAATGACTGGGATTTTAAATCAGCCATACAAAATTAAAACTAAACATGCAAACACTTGCGCTAACTTGATAGTGAGTTTATCAGTCAGTGGAAACCTTTCACTGGTTTTAAAAGATTTGGGATTATTCCCTGAAACAGGTGTATAAATAAATAGATGCATGAGTATCCCCACTAAAAACTTCGAGACTATTCAGTTGCAGTTACACATCTTGTTCAGACCACAGCAAAGCTGGGTGAGAATTCATTAAGGTTCTTGGTACTACCCACCTTTTCTCCCCAGCCTGTCTGTTCAGGCATAATTACATCTGTAATCACTTCCTAACCCGATACAGTTTAGTTTATACACTTTTAATAGCAGGTCATTTCTAGGATGCCTGAAAGTTCTTCTGCACTTTCTGTGGCCCTGCTTGTGTGTTAAGTGAGTGACAATTCAGGGGATGACTCACTGGATGCAAGTTAAGCACCCAGCTCCTGTCGAAAGACAATAAGAGTTGATTAACTCCCAGCTGAGCTTTTGAAAATACCCAATTTTGCTCTTAGGCCACCTTTCAGCCGAAAATAATACATAGAGAATGCTACTGGTTGCAGTGGAGCAGAATATTCATCTTAGTTCTTAGCTTAGGCAGCATGATATCTCACTCAGCAGCAATAAACTGCCTTAAAAATAATAATAAAAAAAAAAATCTGTCAGCCCAGAATTAACAGAGTGGGTGAAATACTGTGAGGAGCAAGAGAGACAGCAGTGGATGTTACAGAAAGACACAGGGTCTGATTATCCAGGCATTGAGAGGAATGGGGGGGGGGAAAGGGGATGTTCTGCAGCTTAATTAATGGAAAGAGGCTTGTGTATCTGACAGCAGCCCCTCTGCAAGGTGAATTCTTTCATAAAGAGTCTCATTCATGAGTTGCCAAGACATCCACAACCTATTCTTGAATTCACACAAAATTAAAAGAAAAACAACTGACTGGCTAATTTAGCGACTTGCAGGATGCAGCTGGTGCTACTGTTTTCACAAAAAAAAGGCCTTTTCCCTTCCATCTCCTAACCATTGCAGTCTTCCTCCCCACCCCCAGCTATTTTGTATCCTGCTGCACCAGTGAGGATTGTGACAACTCCTGACTTAGCTGGCACTGTGGGATATCGAATAACAAAGGGGAATAATATCAGGATAACAGAGGGGTTCTGGCCAGTGCTAAGGAAACAATTCTGACAATCTCGCTGCTTCCCCAGGTCCTGCCATCAGCTGAGAGGTAGAACTTCCCTCTTTTCTTTTTTTTTTTTTTTTTTTTTTAAATGAAATAAACAAAGGGCTTCATTGTGCTGGATAATGCAACTCCTTCCCTGGCATCTTGATAAATCACCAGCTACCTATCCTATGTACCACTGAGGAGACAGTTTGTGTAGTTCAATGTGTATGAAGAAGATGCTTCATGTCTCCAGCACTGATATATTATTACTGTAGGTCTTCCTAGCTACTACTTCACGTTGTTATATTACCTGATGCAGAAAAACAAGTCTGTCCTGCCCCCCAAATCCCTTTTCACTCAGATTTTTCTTCCCAAAAGATATTTAATATGAAATCCTACTGTGCGTGACAAAAATATAACAACCAGAGTTAGCCAGGTTGGGGACCCTAGCACAAGCAAGCCACTGGCTATTTTTAAAGCAGCATTGAGCAACATTCTAAAGGTTTCTGAAAGGTATTTGAAATGATGTGGTATATTGCCACCTGACTCTGACAGGCCTCCTAGTCTAGCTAACAGAGGTAGAGTTGCTGTAGTACTGGCAGCTATGGGAAGTGACTGAAATAAATTGTGCAGTCAGAGTTTTATTTAGCAAGGGAACCTCGCAACTAATGCTGCCAACAAAAAAAGTAAAGAAAACATCGTATAGACCTAGCTAAAACTCCAGCTGGAGATAGCATCTTGGTCCTTGAGACCGGCCAAACTCCTCTTGGTTCATGCTGTGAAAGGAAAAGACAAGAGCAGAGGCTGCTCAATTTTCAAACTATACAGAGCAGACCCAAGGTTTTTCTAAGCCTGGGCTCAGCAGATTCAGAGCTGGTTTGTCACATGGGTTACTTCCCAAACTCCCATCCTTTATGAGAAGGTGGGTGTGCCAGGAGATGCTGAGCAGAAGTTGAAAGGGGAAGTGCTCCAACCAGCTCTGCAGTAGGCAAGGGTTTTCACTGTCTGTTGAGTCTCAAATGTGGTGGGTGTGCCTTTCAGTCATATTTCTTATAGCTCTGGCTGCTTGTCTAGTGCTGCTATACACCAAGGTTTGGGCAGCATCAGAACAGTCTCCAAATTATGTGGCTGGTAACAGCCTCTCTAGTCGTTTCAGTTTCTTCAGTTTATTAATAGGATTAAAAAAAAATATATATAGTGGAAACTGGATGAGAATGGCATTAACAAAAATGTGGTCAAGCTCTCTCCTCCCCCTTTTTCTCCGTGTTTCTTGGCAGTGTTTGACCACTAAAAGACTGCCAACAACTTCAAGTCTGGAAATTTTCCCCTGGCTAAATCTGAAGTAGAATCTAGTACACCCACATCACAGTTGGAAGTTGTGAGGATTCATTCAGTTACATTAAGGAGTGTCAGGATCCTTGAGAGGTTCAAAGTAACCTTATTTAGCAAAACTGCCTTTGCAGTCTCTTATTGGTTTCTAAATACCAAGGATGGCCTTCTTTTCACGTGAAGGGCTCAGCAAGTGTGACACCAGGCTTTTTGGAGAGGCTTTTTTTCTGTCTCTATCTTCTTGTCCAGTTGGATCTGGAGAAAGTTATAAAAGTAATTTTCATTAAAACAGAGAGTGAGAGAGTATTCCAGCAGTTTGGAGAGCACACAAAGCTGTTGGGAAGCTGTGAAAGGGATTTTGTGTGAATTCTAAAAAGAATCCCCCAGCTCTTGTAAAGTGACAAGCCAATATCCCCAAAGGGAACAGCAGGAGGGAAACCTAAACCTGTGGACAAAGTCAACTGATAATGATTGGAGAGTTAATTACTTTAAAGCTCACAAAGACAAGCTGAGGTGTTAGAATGGCTCCTGCAAACACTACCATCCTCCCCTTTCACCTAGACTAATGACAGCAGGGCTGTAGCAAGGAGGACCTGAGCAGCCCCTGATTATAGCAGCTTTTACTAGCTCTGAGCAAACCGATCTTTATTAATTTTCAACTCCATCCTTCATCTCATCAGCTGCCCTCACAAAGTATTACCATAAACACGAATAAAAATGCAAAGCTGCATCAAGTTCAGTGAAGCCGGTTGATATTTCTAAAAAGGGAAACAAGGAAGACCCAGGGAACTACAGGCCAGTCAGTCTCACCTCAGTGCCAGGCAAGATCATGGAGCAGATACTCCTAGAAACTATGCTAAGGCACATGGAGAATGAGAAGATGATTGGTGACAACCAGCATGGCTTCACCAAGGGCAAATCGTGCCTGACCAGTCTGGTGGCCTTTTATGATGTGGTTACAATGCTGGTGGATAAAGCAGCTGATGTCATTTACCTGGACTTGTGCAAGGCGTTTGACACTGTCCCACATGGCATCCTTGTCTCTACATTGGAAACACGTGGGTTTGATGGCTGGACCACTTGGTGGATAAGGAACTGGCTGGATGGTCGCAATCAAAGTGTTGTGGTCAACAGCTCAATGTCCAAGTGGAAACCGATGAGTGGTGTCCCTCAAGGGTCAGTATTGGGGCTGGTGCTGTTCAACATCTTTGTCGGAGACATGGACAGTGGGATTGAGTGCACCCTCAGCAAGTTTGCTGACGACACCAAGCTGTGTGGTGCGGTTGACCTGCTGGAGGGACGGGACACCATCGAGAGGGACCTTGACAGGCTTGAGAGGTGGGCCTGTGCTAACCTCATGAAGTTCAACAAGGCCAAATGCAAGGTCCTGCACCTGGGCTGGGGCAACCCCAAACATAAATGCAGGCTGGGCAATGAGTGGATTGAGACCAGCTCTGAAGAGAAGGACTTGGGAATGGTGGTGAGTGAGAAGCTGAACACGAGCAGACAATGTGCGCTTGCAGCCCATAAGGCCAACCGTATCCTGGGCTGCATCAAGAGAAGGGCGGCCAGCAGGTCAAGGGAGGTGATTGTCCCCCTCTTCTCTGCTCTTGTGAGGTCCCACCTGGAGTACTGTGTCCAGTTCTGGAGCCCCCAACACAAGAGAGACATGGACCTGTTAGAACGAGTCAAGAGGAGGCAGCGAGGATGATCCAAGGGCTGGAACACCTCTCCTACGAGGACAGGCTGAGAGAGTTGGAAAAGAGAAGGCTCTGGGGAGATCCTACAGCGGCCTTCCAGTACCTGAAGGGGCCCTACAAGAAAGCTGGGGAGGGACTTTTTACAAAGGCAGGTAGTGACAGAACAAGGGGAAATGGCTTTAAACTGGAAGAGGGTAGGTTTAGATGAGATATTAGGAAGAAATTCTCCACTGTGAGGGTGGTCAGACACTGGCCCAGGTTGCCCAAGGAAGTTGTGGATGCCCCTTCCCTGGAAGTGTTTAAGGCCGGGCTGGATGAGGCTTTGAGCAACCTGATCTAGTGGAAGGTGTCCCTGCTGATGGCAGGGGGGTTGGAACTAGATGATCTTTAAGGTCCCTTCCAACCCAAACCATTCTATGATTCTGTATAGAGTCCTGCAATATCCCAGGCCTTCCTCTTGGGATTAGCCTAGAAAACACTACCCTTGCACACAGCAGCAAAAAGCTTCCTGTCGTATCAGTGCGTTTTACATGGCAAAAGGAGAAACTTAAATCCAGTATAGCTATAACAAGCAATTTACTATGGCACCTAGGTGCTAATTCTTTTCTCTCCAGCAAATTTGTTTTGAGTCACGCTTTATATTAAGATTCCATTTGAGAGGTTTAACGCAAGATTAGCAGGTGTTTCTACGTAAAATATACAGAGTATAAATACATCAGTAGGGCGTTTCAGGTAATGATGAGCTATTGTTATAAAAAATCCTGTTGACCCATTTGAATGGTAACAATCGATTACCACTTATTAAAACATCCATTAATCACTTACTAATCCTTTATCATGTGTGTATAAATAGAACCTCCATATGCAGTACTTCAAGATACTGTGCATATGAAAGACACCATCTTATAGGAAACTATCACGTATGAGCCACCTGTCTTTTTCCACTTTGCTTTTAGCATTTTCCTTTTCACTCATAAATTCTGTTCATCCTGTTGCCTCTTTAACATGTATAATAAATAGTTAATGCAGCAAAAAGACATGCTCCTGCTCAGATTTCAAATATGCATCAACAGGCCACTAGTTTCTTCACCATGACTAGCACAGCTACTCTATAACTGGATTTTCTGTGGCTAGAGCAGGGCCCTTGGAACTCAGGTGACCAGATTTTTCCTTCAGCTGGCATCCTCTTCTAACCACTTTGCTCTATGCTTTGTGTCTCCAGTTGGAGAACAGGAAGAATAATATACATTTGTCTAACAGAGCTCTTATAGGAACTAATTAATTAAGGATTGTAAAGTACTTTGATATAGCCATGTGGTATATTCGCTAGAGTAGAATGGAACATGTGGGATTTATTATAAAAAGTCACTGTCTCCATCCCTGTGGGATGACGGTTGATCTACCACAAACACTTATTTCCAAATTACAGTATTATGCCAATTACAACTCCTGAGTTGAGACTGTTACAGCATTTACCTTATAATCTGTTAGTTCCAGGAATTAAAAAGACCCCAAACCAGTAAGATGGCAGCAGGAGACTATTTTATACTATTATTCAATTTTATTAAATGTAATAGATGAGTCAGCAAATGATCAGAAAATATGCCCACAGGTTACTCGCCTTGTGTGTGCCTGTGTGTGTATAAATATATGCATGTATATGTTAACATAATCTGTATTAGCATTTATTAATAGTGCTTAAATTGGGCAGTGATGCTCTGTCGTGTGCAGCCACGCATATCCTCATACATAAACCAAGAAACATTGTGTTTGTATTCAGAGGGGTAGACTTAGTTACATGGGTTAATCTTTCAGCCTAAATTACAATATAAAAGACTGTAAAAAAAAAACCTCATAAATGAAAAAAGGCTGTTTTAATCCAGAAGGAATATGAGGTTGAAGGTTAGGGTTACAGGGAAGCTGCTGA
>NW_010326379.1:83619-86744 GCF_000700745.2 Antrostomus carolinensis
AGAATATATGCATTCAGCTGATCAGCAGAGACACGCTGAGGATGACTGTAGAGGCTGAGAAGAAACTTGCTGCACTCTTAGGATGACTTTTCTCCCCAAGGTCACTTCTTTCAACAGCGTACGCCAGGGGAGGCAATTTACAGGTGACTGTGGTCACATACGTGGTTATGTAAGCTAGTAACAGAAGGAACATCCTGACTTTTTTTAAATCATAGGAAGTTTTGCCAGACTTTGACGGGGGTCAAGACTTCACCCTGTAGCAGCTCCAAGGATAAATAGGGATCTGTCACCATACTGACATGGACAGCTATATAATTGTTTCTAAATACGTAACAGCCCCACTAGTTCTAATGGAACTGCATCAGTGATTAAAGCCATCACAGGGAAATTCTTATATATGGCAGTAACTTCATGCACAAGAATTTTGTCACTGATTTCAAATGAATGTTCAAACTCTAATTTGGCATTCCTTTTTGTATACTGATGAATTTGGTCTGCATATGGCTGGGCTTCATTTAAGCAGTAGTCTCTAGCTTGTCTTACACCACTGCTATACATATAGCAGTTTAAAGATTTTCATTTTTGAGAACTGAATTTAATTCAGACCATGCTCAGCTCTTAACTTCTTGCTTTCTCTCACTTGTGACCCAAAAATAGCAACCGTACATGCATTTTTAGAATAATCCTAAGGACTTTTGGAGAGAAGGATATGTGTACTGCATAGAGTACAATATAGATGTGCAATCAAATATATTTTTCCACTGGGGGAGGGCGGGGATAGCCTTTAAATAAGGCTATTCAAACTATAATTTAAGCAAGGAAATTAATGGACCGGAAGGAACTGGGCCATAGTACTTTTTTCTAAAAGCAGATAAGAGAGAGTGGTTTTGATTTTAGATACTTTTTTTTTTTTTTTTTTTTTTTTTAATATTAGGGACATCTTTTCAGCAGATGGAATGGGCTTATTCAATATGTAGGTGTTGAGGCACCTGTTACTGCTCAGGGGCATTAACTGTTGCTCTTCATCAGTTTTGTAGTGGCTATGGGAGAGTAAATCCCCCAAAGTCTGACAGCAGAAGACATGCTAAAGTGTGAATTTTACTGCTTACACTGACTTCCTTGATAGGCTTATAACTTTTCCATGAATATTTTTAATGTAGTTTTAGGGTTTTTTTCATGCAATAAACCAAAAACATTTCTTACAAACCAAAATGCATGCAACATATTAGACATTCTCAATTAGATCCAAAGTGTTCCAGGTACTTATGGCTTGTTTGTATAACATGCACTGTCTCAAACTGAACTGCCCTAAAGTCACACGATGCAATTCTTTTGAAGTAATTATTTTGAGAAAAGTATAATTGACAGTGATAGTAGATCTAAGTTTGCTGGAGGATGATTCATGTATAAAGAGGTTTATGTGCTTAACTTGACAACTTACAGTGTTAGGTGCACCTGTAAATGTCAAGATCCATAGGAGTCTCTCTTCAAACAAAAAGGTTCTTGAATATGTTAAAAACTGGAACCCAACACCCAATGACATACTGTCTTATAAAATTTATTTTTAGGAAAAGAATTAAATTAAGAACAAAGAATGAAAGTATTTAAACCAGGGACTTTAATGATTTTTCCTCTGTACTATTACTTATGTCTTCAGCACACTTGGAATTTCAAAATGGCCAAACAGATTGTCAAGTTTTCGCCAATGTTTTGTTTCCTGAACTGGGATGTGGCCATGCCAAGTTTCAGCTTAAAGAGATTATTTTTCTGTTTTACCACTAACCAAGCTGTAAATTTCCCGGAAGGAAAAAAAAATGTTTATAATGGAAATGTTGACACAACATTCAGAAGAGTGTTGCAAATGTGACACTCTGCTACAAATTGTGCTGTAATGATTTATATTGTTTCCAATAATTTAAAAACTATTTTCAATCATAGCCAAGTCCTGCATAATACATGAACCTTGAAGGATTCTCAAACAAATAGTAGGTCATTGCACATTTCAATTTCCCATTCTCTGTTTAAAAGGTAGTTAAAAGACTGAAACCTCAGTCAACAGGTATGGTTGGTATGGTATGGTATGGTATGGTATGGTATGGTATGGTATGGTATGGTATGGTAGATACATGCTGGAATATTATTTTCATTCAGTAACTTTCTGTAAGTAGGTCATTCAATTTTGCAGTGCTCTGAAACATCACCAAAGAACTTCCTTACACAGTATATCCAGCAACTGACTCTGAAACAAAGTTGCACTAAACTTTAATGCTTAGTATTTCATTACAGGATGTTTGTTTGCTTGCTGGTCTACATGCAGTACACGATCTAGGAAAGACCTTCTTAATTTATTGTAGAAGGTCTTTTTCCACCCACTCTAAAAGAAGATTTTTTTTTTTAATATTTTCTTCTTCAGGACCAGATATTTTTAGAAAACTTTGCAGACAGGCATTTAGCACAACACATCACCCACAAGATGTGGAAAAGAGGATGTCTAGGAGACCTCTGAGATGGGTCGTATTTCAAGTGTGGGAAGACGGGAGATGTCTAGTTGGTGCTTGCCTCAGTAGATGCTCAGGTAGGCAGACTACCTTTTCCTCCCTTGTGTGGTACCCTATGGTATATACCCAACGGTAGTTTGTCACGCCCTGCTTTGGTGAAAAGTGGTGTTTGCTAGCCATAGCTGAGAAAACTATCATGAGTAGTATTAGAACTTTGACATGGTGAGTGACCTTTAGGTACCATGGCTCAAGAGAGCATGGAGGAGATATTTAAGAGAGTTTTAAGTCCGCACGTGTTACCACCTTGTCCTTTAAAAAATATTCCTCATAACATCTTGTTACATTTACAACAAACTCAACGGGAGGACAACATCTGTAATTTGTTCACCCTCCTTTCATCCCTCAGACTAATAATTATGGTTGCCTCAAAGACAGCCCTCTTCCTCCGGACCGAGGAACTGTTCAAAGCCCTTTAGGACGGATTTGCCAAAGCCTGCCTGCGCTGGTGCTTCCACCGAGACATTTTAAATCGCCCCATTTGGACGAAAAGCCCAACCCCGGAGGACGGCGTGAGGGCCCCCCGGGCAGCGGCGGTGACCACTTCCCCTCAGGCCGCCTTCCCGCCCA
>NW_010326380.1:0-2140 GCF_000700745.2 Antrostomus carolinensis
ACGGCCTTCCTGCTTAATCCTGGAGGGTGCAGGTGGTTTCTTCTCTTCGTGGGGTGACCTGCTCTACTTTTTCAGGGTGTCCCCCTAAAACACAGGCTGTCCTCGGCCAAAGAGCCCCTGTGTGTCTTTTTCTAGGGAGTCTCACCCCAGGAGGGGCAGGTCCTGTTACCAAAGTTGAGCTGCCAACTAGGCTTAAGACTGGGCAGCATGGATTGGAAACCAGGGGTTGGCAGGGGCATTCCTAGATGTGGGTTATCAGTGGGTGGGAGTGATCTCAACTGGCGTTTCTGTGTATTGGTTGTGTTTTGTTGTTAAAATAAAGTTGGACAATCCTGTAAATTAACAGCTAGCATTTCACTTGTTCTTTTTTTAAACAGGGATTCCAGCTCCAGTGGTCTACTTCGTGGATTATGCCACCAACTCCATTTATCTTGAAGATATTGTAGGCTCAGTTACTATTCAGGATCATATTTATTCTGTACAACAGAGCGGAAATGATACCGAGAGCCTCCTTATCTTAGGAAAGAAGATGGGTGAGCTGTTAGCAAGAATGCACGATGAAGATCTTATACATGGGGATCTTACAACTTCCAATATACTTCTGCGACCACCCATAGAGAAGCTGGACTTGGTGCTGATAGACTTTGGACTCAGTTCTATTTCAGGTCTGCCAGAGGATAAAGGAGTTGATTTGTATGTTCTGGAAAAAGCTTTCCTTAGTACTCATCCGGATACTGAAACGATGTTTAAAGTTCTGCTAGACACCTACGCAGCTACATCTAAAAAATCCGGTCCTGTGATCAAAAGGCTGGATGAAGTACGACTAAGGGGAAGGAAGAGATCCATGATTGGCTAGAAGGGATGGAGAAAGATTACTACTTAGGTTCTGCAAATATGGTTATTTATACTTCCAGTTGGTTTTATTTCACAGATCACAATTTTGTTTACTGTGTCTTCAACTAAATAAATTTGAATGAGTTTAAGTGTCATAAAGTAACCAAAGTAATTTTGAGATGGGAGCACAGACAAAGAGAAAAAGCAACTAAAGATTGCTTCTTTCCTAAATATTAACTATTTAGTCTAAAAAGTAGTTTACAGTGTTATTCTGCTCTCTGTCTTCTTCATGTGGTTAGGATCATACTGAGCAATCTTTCTCGGCCTGTGGACCGTGGATTCATGGGAGGTAAAAGGGACCTGAGGATACCAGAGCATCTACGAAAGGTCATGAAGAAGAGCAAATGTGTTATTTTTCTCAGAAGACTTTTCAACAAAGCGTTTAAATCCATTATAAATGGCTCTGAACATCCTGAAAATAGTTAGGAGGACTGAATTCCCAGGCATGGGCAATGCTGAAATAGAACGCTAAACAAACATAAGACAGGTTCATTTTCTTTCAGTAGTAAATTTGGCTTTTTTAACTTTCAGTCTATTGTATTTCCTAAAGCAAACAAAGATTGTTAATCAAGAACATTTTTCTGCTGAGAAACTTCCACTTTAAGCAAGAAGCCTGCTGTAAGTTTCCATTGGAGCTTTATAAGAGGGACTGCTTGTGTTGTGATCGCCTGTCTAGGTAGGCAGTTGGTAGCGGTAGGCAGTAATACTGGGTTTTTGGTAATGTTTTCTCTATATTGCTTGATTTTCTGGATTATAGTATCTAATAGCGTCAATGTAAGATGGCCCAGAGGAAAAGTTTACAAGCCCTGCAATAGCTGGGTTAGGAGATAATCGGTTCTCTGTGTTGTAAGCGGAATGGGATGCGAGTTGTGTGCTGGCTGAGAGTGTGAACTTTGTCATTTACTTCAGGTAATGGTTTAAAAGAAACAGTGAACTTGCTGTGTTGGGCAGCCTCTGTCTGTTGGGGCAGATCCTTGGTTCCCTTACGCTGTCACTGGTGCTCTGTCTGGAAACGCTTGTGCAAAAGACCGAGCAAATGCGGCAGGACCCTGGTTCCGCGGCATGTTCCTCACCCCTTCACAGCCAGGGACATGGCCCTCCCATCCCCATGGAGAGGAAAAGGCAGATGTGAAAAGCAGCCGGAGGTCATAGAATCACAGAATGGTCTGGGTTGGAAGGGACCTTAAAGCTCATCCAGTTCCAACCCCCCTGCCATCAGCAGGGACACCTTCCACTAGACCAGGCT
>NW_010326381.1:0-3143 GCF_000700745.2 Antrostomus carolinensis
ACCCCAGGAGAACATTGGCCTTCTTGGCCACACGGGTACATTGCCAGCTCATGATCAACTGGTCACCCACCAGCACTCCCAGGTCCTTCTCTGCAGAGCTGCTTTCCAGTAGGTCACCTCCCAACCTGTCCTGGTGCAGGGGGTTATCCCTCTACAGTTGGCCTTATGGAACTTCACCAGGTACCTGCAGTACCTGACTGGCACTTTCTATGTGGATTTGCCCGGTAAGTGAAGAGACAGGAAGTGTCTCCATCTCATCACCACGTACCGCATTGACCAACGTTTTAAAGAGCAGCTCCAGACAGCGTGTTCCCGTAAGATCTGAGCCTACCTTAGAAAGTGAAGATGCCACACAAATGTTTTATCGTAACAGTAAGTCACACCTGCTATTGTTATTAAAACCTCCTGAGTGGTTGCAGCAATTCACCAACTCAACAACTCAATTATTTCAAGCAAAGTTGCCTGCTTCAACACGGCCCTCAGAGCCCCAGATGATGATCTCGGGGAAAGGCAGCGGATGAGAACTTATCCTTTGGCTACGTATGAAAGTTGAATGAACAAGTTGTAACAGTGAGAGGTTTCCTCCTGATCAATACTGCGAGTGCTGACAGGGATACTCAGCATGAGTGCAAAACACCCCTGGGGTAACACCGCTCCTTGGTGCTGGTGGGCCTGTCACCAGCAGGATTGCAATAGGCTCCTTCTTTGGCCACTGTCATTGGTGTAATTGTTCAAATCCTGCCATCTTGCCCAGGAATGTACCTGATCCACCTGGCACCACCTGAACAATCTGTGCTCTTCCCTGCTCCTCCTCATAGCACAGCCAGGTGAGCTCTTCCCACAGCATCTGGAAGACTCTTCCACCAAATGTTCTCATGTTGGATCACATCAGTTTTCTCCTCTTAAGTGTTTCATAAAGATTATCCCTCTTGTTCTAGATTCTTTCATTGCCAACCACCCCAAAGATGCTGCCTATGTCAGCAAAGGTCTGAACAAGGCTACTGCCTTGGAGATGCCATGGCTGCTTTGTAGGCATCAACGATTTCCTCACGCAGTCATCATGGTGCTTAAAGATAATAAAAGTTTGTCCTTTGTCGAAGGAAATTATTTCATTGATGAAGAAGGAGTCAAAGTGCAAAGATGTCAAAGTGCAGCCCAATCACAGGAAGTTAATGACAGCCCATGTCGTGCAACCAGTTAAACCCAGTGGTATTTAATGTAACAAACCCATGTTTTCCTGGCTTTGTGGAAAAGCACATCACTGAAGTCATCTGAGTTTAAATTCTGCTCTACTTGCCTTAAAAATATGTTTGTCCTTCGAAGTGATCTGTCCTACATCTTGTTTGCCTGTGAAGCAGGTTTCTCAGCCTCCAGAGAACAAACCAAGTCAGGCACGAGCTGATCCAACGGTGAAGGATTCAGCCAATCCAGCAAGAAAAAGACAAACATGGAGGTACCAGCCTGAGGAAATGCCTGGAGGAATTCCCCAGCCTGGCACAGGAAAAGAAACACGTGGAAAGACCAAGAGAAAGGAACAGAGAAAACCAGGTTGAAAATATTACCAAGTTACCTGTTTAGAAGTGGTTAACACTGATGATTCATCAATGTAAGTGGCCCAAAGCCACATCCCCAGAGAGAAACACGCCCTCAGAGCCTTTTACAACACCTTTCCAGGTAAAACTGCATCTTGTGAGGTTCTCCACCTTCAGGTACCACTTTGGGAGACTGCTTTGATCTGGGTGGACCCATGGACACCCACGTGCCCACTGCATCGCTTTGGCCAGTCTCCCACCAGTAGATTTGCACCACCAATATATCTTCTTTGCTTATTGTTTCTACTGGCTGCATCACAGGGATGGAAGAAAATTAATTAGACATCTTAGCACCTGGGAAATAAAAGCCTTGATGACCTTCATTGACTCTATTGGAAAACCATTGAGGGTTGCTGAGCTTCCTCATTGCACTGAGCAGATCATCAACTAGCAACCACCAGTAAAGCGCATGGTATTTGCTTTTTAACCCAATTTTATCTGATGTGCTATTTTTGTCACCCTTGATACTGCAGTGTCCCGGATGATCTCAGTATTGATGGTTTCATCCCCAAGTTCTGATGCTTAAATGGGCAAAACATATTTTATCCTATAATTAAATGAAATGCTCTGCTGGGTGAACATTATCTTAAGTTTTATAGTGTTATAGTGCTTTCTATCACGTTAATACATCACCATAGTTCTGTCACTCCAATGAGCTATTACTGCATTATTAGAGCAATAAATCATTACAGCAAGGTGTTTTCATGATGTATCGCTTCAAAGATGAAGCCATTGTGAAGAAAAAAAAAATCCAAGAGCAGGCTCAATATAATTACAGGATAAAAGGATATTTCATCATGAAATCTGAGAATGATTTGACCTGGAAGTGAATGAAAGCAAGGGAGAATGGAAAGCTAATGGGAAAACAAGAGAAAAACCCAAATATTTCCTCCACTCATAGTTGCTACAACAGAAGTGCTGCAAGCAAAAGCCAAGATCTCATCCAAATTCAGTGCTAGGTGTGGGGTCCATCACATCAAACTCCATCCAGCTGAATCCAACATGCTCAGTGTAAACTGGCCTTTGACATGGTCACCACAACATCCTTCTCTCTAAATTGGAGAGATGTGGATTTGATGGGAACTGCTCAGTGAACTCCTCATTGGTTGGACGGTCACATCCAGAGGGTAGTGATCAACAGCTCTATGTCCAGATGGATACTGGTGACAAGTGGTGTGGTGTCCCTCAGGGATCTGTACTGGGACCAGTACTATTTAATATCTTCATCAGTGACATAGTGGAATTAAGTGCACCCTCAGCATGTTTGCTGATGACACCAAGTTGAGTGGTGCGGTTGACACACCTGAGGACAGGATGCCATCCAGAGGGACCTGGACATACTCAAGAAGTGGGCTTGAGTGAACCTCATGAGGTTCAACAAGGCCAAGTGCAAGGTCCTGCACATGGGTCAGGGCAATCCCCCATATCAATACAAGCTGGGGGATGAAGGGATTGAGAGCAGCTCTGAGGAGAAGGACTTGGGGTGCTGGGGGACGAGAAGCTCAACATGAGGCGGCAACGTGCGCTGGCAGCACAGAGGCCAATAACCGT
>NW_010326381.1:3303-15642 GCF_000700745.2 Antrostomus carolinensis
GACTTTTTATAAGGGCAGGGACTAACAGAACAAGGGGTGATGGCTTGAAACTAAAAGAGGGGAGATTCAGACTAGATATAAGGAAGAAATTGTTCATAATGAGGGTGGTGAGACACTGGCCCAGGTTGCCCAGAGAGGTGGTAGAAGCCCCATCCCTGGAAACATTCAAGGTCAGGTTGGACAGGGCTCTGAGCAACCTGATCTGGTTGAAGATGTCCTTGTTCACTGTAGGGCATTGGACAGGATGGCCTTGAAATGTCGCTTCCAACCCAAACCAGTCTATGGTTCTATGATCAGTAGCCATCAGCAGAGAGAGTAGAAAGTCAAGCTATAAAACAAGCCACCCTTCCTTGAATGGGACAACTTGGTCCCTGAAGAGTACATCATTCCCCCTCTCCCTGCCTTGGGCTGTTCATCTACAGATATGCAGCAGCATGGTGTAGGATGGACTCAGAAAGAGTGAGGACTTTCCAATTGCCTTCCAATACCTTAAGGGGGCCTACAAGAAAGCTGGGGAGGGACTTTTCATAAGGGCAGTTAATGACAAAACAAGGGGAAATGGGTTCAAGCTGAAAGAGGGGAGGTTTAGATGAGATATTAGGAAGAAGTTCTTCACTGTGAGGGTGGTCAGACACTGGAACAGGTTGGCCAGAGAAGCTGTGGCTGCTCCTCCCTGGAAGTGTTCTCGGCCAGGTTGGATGAGGCTTTGAGCAACCTGGTCTAGTGGAAGGTGTCCCTGCTGCTGGCAGGGGGGTTGGGACTGGATGAGCTTTAAGGTCCCTTCCAACCCAAACCATTCTATGACTTCCAACAAAATTCCAACATTACCCAGTGTGACAAGGAACAGGACCTGTGACACCACTGTCCTTGCATCATTAAAATGCGAGCACAGACCCTACACCTCACCCTCGCTCACTGCAGATGGGAAACGTGCTCCTTATATCATTAAATGTATTTAAATGTGTATGGATGGGCCATGGGATGAAAAAGAGAAGTGGAGATTTTAGGGCATTACATGGACACTGAGCACAGGCACCACTGTGTGTGCTTTCGAGGGCTGAACAACTTAAAAGGAATTGCAAATCCTTATGGCTTATATATATAAATATATATACACACACATATATATAAATATATATACACACATATATAAAAAATATATATACACATATAGATATATACACATATATATTATATATATATACACACATATTTAGATATATACACATATATCTTAAAAAATATATATACACATATATATAGCTATATACATGTATATAAAACAAGCGAGCTATTTGAACCAAGTGTTTACATTCCTTCTAATTATATTCCCAGTACTAAATTACAACACCCAGCATATTAATTAAACAGTAGTAGCAAAAGTCTTGTTTCTTTTGTGCCCGTGCTTCTGCAAAAGGCTAATTTCAAAGCTTCTGCACTCACCGACAGCTACTTTTAAGAAGCATTTTCAAGGAGTTAAACTAATTGTACGTTATCACAAAACAAAAGAACTGCCAAGAACTGGCTCTCAGCTGGAGAGGGAAGGGACCATGTGGAGGTGGAAGACCAAGAAGAAAAAGCCACCCTGAGCTTGTGGGACAGGAGAGCTGGTGGGAGCCAGCAGCACTGCAATGTTTGACTTCAGAACATCAGGTAGAAAAAGGAAATATCGTTCAGTTTAATCACAAAAACAGTTGAGGAAAAAAAAAAATAACCACTTTTAAACAGGTAACTTGGTAATATTTTCAACCTGTTTTTCTCTGGTCCTTTCTCTTGGTCTTTCCATGTGTTTCTTGCTTTTAGCCATCCATCTTAAAGCCCAGGGTGAGCAGACAATGTCAGACTCATTCACTTTCCAGGATTCTAATGCACTTAGAGGTTTAAGTTCCACCCAGAAAGTCCAAAAGGCAGTTTGTGCCATTTAAGAAAAAATATTTGTGCAATTTAAACAACAGCTAGGTTATATTTAGCAGTGACTCAATCAGCCACAGTTGACTGATCTTTGTTTTAAGGCAAGGATAAACCAAAGTGAAATCTGTCTCTACCCCGAAGGACTCCTGCAGATGGCTCCCAGGCTCAGGTGGCTTCTGAAGTTCAGAGGTCAGGCTCAGATGAGCTTTGTGATTACTTAGTCCTGGTGAGCCCAGAAAGCCCTGGGTGACCATATCATGACAACAGGCTCTTTCCACATTCTCTTTGTTGAAAACCACAGGATGTTGTGAGCTGGAAGGACCCACAAGGATCATGGAGTCCAACTCCTGTCCCTGCACAGGACAAGCCCAACATTCACACCATGTCCCTGAGGGACTTGGCCAAATGCTTCTGGAATCTTGCCAGGATTGGTGCCATGAGCACCTCCCTTGGGAGCATGTTCCAGTGCTCCACTACCCTCTGCCTCAAGAACCTTTTCCTTGTGGTCAACCTAAAAAAGTCCATGCTCATATGCAACGAAGAGAAAAAGCCAAAAGCAACAGAAGAAACAGTCTTGTCACAGAGGAGTTTATCCCTGTTTCCACCCACTGCTGCAAGCACGGTGATGGTAGAGCCCATCATCCACAACCTCCCTGCCCTGGCTACAGTTCCAGTATAGACAGTCACAGCACTGACAAGGGAATGTAACCAAGAGCAGGAGGTTGAAGTCAGATACACACATCAAATCCTGATGATAAACACCCAGGGCCTCACTGGATAGAGCTAAAACACCAGAAGAACAAGTGCTGCTACTCTGTGGCTTTAGAGAGACCAGGTATGATTCTGGTAATGAAAAAAAACCCCAAACCCTAAAAATCACATCGTAATTCTTGAAAACCCCACGTGTCAAAAGATGGTCATTCTGCTTCCAGACCTAAAAGGAAACTTGTTACATTTTGTCCTTAAAGATTGTAGGGGAGAAGGACATGGTGCTAAGGGATTAGCATGATGAGATGATGACCACTAGGCACACAGAAGGAAAAACACAAAGGAAATCATGGGAATTAGGCAAAGTACTGAACTGAAGATATGGGCAGAGAAAAGAGAGTAACAGACAGGAAAAGTTAGCAGGGAATTGGGTAAATTATCCCTGGAGCTGCAGATCCTAAAAGTCCAGCTTAGAGTCTGCTGTTGGTTTTCCAGAGGCCAGCAGTGCCAGAGCTAGAGCTGTACCCCCTTGTTCTTCCAGCTCTGGGGCAACTGAACCAGCAGCTTCACTGTGCTGCTTTCTTCTTAAAACATGATAAAACTACAGAATAGGCTCAATTAGTTCATCATCATTAACTTCCAGTATTTGACACATCCTAATAATCCTCTAAAAGATATTAACATCTAGAGTAAATCACGGAATGATGATTTTTCATCTAGAATAAGCTTAAAATTAGGATAAGAAGCTTTTGTTTTGCTCCAAAACTTTTAGAGAGGCAAAAGGAGTGCTAGAAAATTAACGTTATGGTAAATCTCAGCCACGCTGAAATGGCTCATTATCACCCTGTTAAAAAGCACTGGTTGTTTGCTGCTCCCAGTTGGTTTGTTTTTACCTTGGGGGTGACAGAGAAAATAAATGTCTTAAAATGTTCAGCTTGGGTCTGTTCTGCTCTTGCTCATTGGCTATTTGCTTTCAGTATGTCCTGGTTTTGCTGGAATAGAGTTAATTTTCTTCTCAGTAGCTGGAATAGCTGTGGTTTAGGTTCAGTGGGGGATTTGTTGTAAGAATGTTGATAAAGTCCTAATGTTATCAGTTGCTGTTGGAGCTCAAGGTCATCCTGTTTGGCCAGTTCACAGGTGGGAAGGACTGGGAGGGAGAAGCATAGTAATTAGCAAAACCCAAAATTGGCATTTGGATGTGCCAGTGAGATATTCCATCTCATACCACATCATGGTCAGTACATTAACCAGGGCTGACTCGAAGTCGGGGGGGATTCTCTCAGGGATCGCTCGGGCTCTCACTCTTCTGGGATTGTGGTTTTCAGGACTGTCTCTGCTCCAGGATCGCTGGCTGGGACAGGCTGGGCATCGGTCGGCAGGTGGTGAGCAACTGCACTGAGCATCAATCACTTGTATATTCTGTTATTACTGTTATCATTATAATTTTAATTTAATTAATAAATAGTTTTAATCTCAACCCACAAGTCTCCTTGCCCTTTTCCTTCCAATTCTCTCCTCTACTCCCTTGGGTGGGGGGGGAAGAGTATAAGAAAGCGAGTGTGTTTGGCTGCAAACCAAAAGGGTGAAACCACCACAAGCATTATTTACCCTCAATGGGAAGATTTTTTTCAAATTACGCTTTTACTTGTGGCTCTGCCATGATTATAGTAAACCAGAAAATCGCTACACAAAGAGCAGCTGGGAAAAGGGACCTTTATATCTGAGGCATTTTTAACAACAACCTGGGCCTCATACATTTGAGAGAGAAGCTAACAGAGACGTTGCACATCCTCTCTCCTCTGCTGGGTACCTCCTGCTCCCGACACCTCTCCCAGCAGATCAACTCCTCACCTGCGGTCCCCAGCCGTGGCACGGGTACAATATTGCTGTGTGGTTCTCCTGAGGGCCCTGGTCAAGGCAGACATCTTTTGCCTTGTTGTTTCGAAGCTGTAAGAAATAAAAAAAGTGCAGAGTTATACATCTCTTTGGAGATGAGCAATAAACTGAGGCACAGCAACGTCTCCAGCCTGTCTTGCTATAGAAAGAACACACGGTGCTCTATCACTCAGCATAATCAGGCAGAGAAAGGTTTAGTGTGCCATATGTTTTCTTTAAATCCAGGGCCTAATGATGACTGCTTTTATATAATAATCACTATTCAAAGGAGCCAACTTCCTCTGACACAGTTTTATTTCTATCTGGTCATGCGTGGTGGCAACAAACATATTTTTAGATTGCCGTCAGCGCATTTCCAGGAGCCTGAAACCAGTGCAGGATCGCTTGTGTTTCATCAAACTCTCCAAGTGCTCAACAAGGCAGGGTAAAATATTCAGCTGGTACAAGAAACCCCTTCAAATCATCGCAGGGATGCAGGAGGAGACACAGGGATGGCAAAGCAGCTGTCAAGTACTGAAGGACACACTTTAGAGGGAGCATGGATGTGCTGGGTTCATGCTACAAAGCCAACCAGCCGCTGAACCCCAGCCACCAGGTCCATTAACATAGAGATGTCCTCTCTCCAGCCTCCCCATGGAGGGCAACTGCAATCATGCCTTTGAAAATACGACTTTTGGGGAGGTTTTAGCTCAAAGGCATTTAAGTAACTTTGATAATAAATCTTTCTTAAAATTAATGCCTATCTGGGGTGCTTGGGTTGTGCTTCAAGAAGCCTTCTCCAACTGCCACTATTCCATGAGACCTATTGTAACAGAGTTATTATTAGTTCCCATAAATACCTAGGTTTATATTCCCAGTATGGTCTCAAAGCCAGCAGAGATTGAATTAAGTCTTCTTACTTTATCTCATCCTTAAACTGTTGTGACAACGCACTGTATCCTACAGAGACCTTGTAAGGAATTAGGTTGAGTTTAAGTCAAAGGGTTTTATAAAATGACTATGTATTAAAAATATATGTACAGCTGCTTAATCCATGGAGTCAATGGGTAATACAGATAATTTTCTGTCAATTCAGGAAATGAAGTATTAAAATATTTTACTGTATATGGTGTCCAAGATCAGAAATAAATCCCAAAATTGTTTTTTAGAAGAAACAGTGAACAGATTTATACAAATCTATATAATTATACACAAATAGTAGGTTTTGATTCACATTTATCTCCTCTGAGGCTATTTCTCATCAGAGACTCACCAGCTGTAAACATTACCAGTGTGAGCTAAGGAACTGCTCAGCCATAATTACCTCGCCATAAGCAATGGTGTTGTTGTATCTTCTCATTTCTGGATAAACATGGTCCAGGTACCACTGGAAATTTTTACACTTCAAGCTCTTCCTTAATGCTTTTCTCTCTGAAACATCTCCAATGTCAATACCTGGATTCTGAAAGATAAAGACACAGCATGTCCCTGAACGGTTACTCTTAAAAAAAAGATTTTAAATGAGCATATTTCACTGATGTTTGATAGCACTTCCAAGCCGCCTGGAAACTGCCAATGGCTGAGTAACTCCACGCAGAGGCCATGCCAGGGAATTTTGGCATGTGTGTCCAAGGCTGAAATCATCATCACAGAAGTCAGAAGGAAGATGTGGGCTTCAGAGCCACAGCAAGAAGGAGATAGGTACTTCTCTAATAGGTTCTGAAGAAATCCTTGCAATGGCCACCAGACTGATGCTGGACACATTTTGGTCCTGGGAGGTAATTTAGAGAAGAGAACCCAAATGGAGAAGAAAAGGTTTTGAAGGAAAGAGAAGTGCAGTGCGACAGAGGTGAATCTTCCCACCAATTGCCCTGGGCTTTGGATCCATCCGAGAAAGAATTTGTCAATGGGCACAACGACAAAACACTTTTAAAAGATGTCACCTCCCTTTTAGGTACTGATGGACTGGACTTCCAGCAAAGCTTAACAGCAAATATACATCAGGATTTAGAAGATGGACACATGATGAATCCTGGAAATGTAAATCCCTGACTGCACATGGAACATCAAAGCTCTTCCCCTTACACCCCAAGGGTGGGTGACCCTACTAAGAGGCAACACAGAGGACAGCACAGTTAAAAGGTATAAAATAGAGGGGAAAAGAAAAGAAGAAAAAAAAAGAAAGGCTAAAGATTCATATATAATAGAAGCAGATATATAAGAATAAAGGAAAAAAATTACAGGAAAAGAGAAGTTGAGGCTAAATTTCAGAAAACCCTCCTGACAATTTGGACAATTATGCAGTGAAATAGTCTCCCTGGAGACACAAAGGAACCCCACTGCTCGAGCCAATTTAAAAGCAGCCAAAGCTACGAGATCTGTCCCTGGAGGAATAATCCGCCAGGAACAGGGAATGAAGAGAGCTGCCTCCCTTTAACCTTTTATACCATCACAGAATTTGGGGAACTAAGGCAGCAGCCAGGTGAAGGAAATCAAAGGCAGAGTGCAGCCCCTTCTACTCCTTCCTACAGGTGTCGGCGTTTCTACTCTATTTTAGCTCTTGCTCTTGTCTTTTCCAGTGATCATTAAATTCAGCTGGGAAAGCAATTTTCCATTACAACGCTTGTAATGATCTTCTAATGAATTATTCACTCTGCTTTAGAGAAGACACCATTTTAATGTGTGATTGGTAGCTCATAGGTAAAAAATAAAGATGATTCAGTGTAGACAGGTAAGACAGGCTGAAATCTGAGTGGGTGAGATGGGATGCAGAGCAAAGCGGGACCACAAACCAGGCAGCATGTGAAATATTGAGTGCGTGGGGTTTGGTGTGGTTTTAAACATAGTGGCATCACAAAATAATTCCATATCTATGTTAATATCCATAACCCCCTGCACAACACCACCTGTCAAACAAGACCTCGCAAATTAAATCTCAATTTTAAATCTCAATTTTAAATCTTAATTTTTTAATCTAGATCATCTGCTATGATCTAGATTAAAATCCCAAATCATTTTGAGGGTAACCCAGATCTGTTTCCCCAGACCCACTTCCAAATAGTGTGACGCTGCATTTTCCAATCCAAGTCCTGTGGCTTCATGGTGAATTTTAATCCCTTTTTGCCATGCTCCAAAGCTGTTCCTGAGCAGGAGTGTGGTGTCTTATACCTAAAAAGGAATCAGCCCAGGGATCGGGGCTGCACCCATGATAATTTGTGATCCTTGCCCATGGGTGTTTGGATCTTACAACTTATTTTTAAGAGAAACCTGAAATCACTCATCCTGCAGCAGCTCTCTGCCTCTCCAACCCTCGGAGTGGTGCCCATCACAGCCAGAGCCCTCCTGCAGCTCACCAGCAAACAGCATTTCTTTCCATTTCCATTCATCTATTTCTCAATAAAGAACTAATCCAGGACTCTCCAGCACCCCCAAGATGACAAACCAGCAGCGCAGGCAGCTCATCGACCCTTCCCAGGTACCTGTTGTTCTCTAATGCAGTATTAAGTTGTGACTACCGTGGCTCTAAATGTCAGGAGCTCTCCTCAGATGTAACCTTTCCTCAGAAAGCAGCAGCAACTCATGTTTTAATGTTTTCCAAAATGCTCCGGAGCGCAGCGCTGTCAGCAGCAGGATCAGCACCACAGCAGCTCTTGGCAGGGTTGGGATTGGCAAAGTATGAACATCTTGTGTTTATTTTTAGTACCCAAAGGGTGGCTGTAAATAACGGCTCACACAGGCTCCGGCTGCTCACGGCCACGGTTCTCCCTCATGCTTCAACAAGTGCATCCCAGTGCTCGTCCCAACATGAAGCACAAATGGAGTGACTGGTGGGGAGCTCTGCAAGGCACCCCGAATCCATGTCCTATCCATCACCTAGAGAACATCGCAGAACATCCCAGAGAGAGTGTGGAGTCTCCATCTCTGGAGATGTTCAAAACCTGCCTGGATGCTTTTCTGTGCAACCTGCTGTAGGGAACCTGCGGTTGGACTGGATGATCTCCTGAGGTCCCTTCCACCCCCACCATTCTGTGATTCCCCCTCCCCACCACCTTGTCTTCTCCTCCTGGAAGGATCAGAGGCAAGGGATGGGGGGACTGCTCCAGCTAGGGGTGCTCCCAGCACCATCCAGACAGTGTTCAGAGCTGGGAGGCAGGAGATGCTCTTGGGTTTCATGATTAGACAGAACCTGCACAGAGACCAGAGCTCCAGCAGCAGCCTTGAACCTACATAAAGTCCTCCCGGACCCTACAGAGCTTTATACAGAAGTGCAGGGAATCACCTAGAGAGGTTCACATCCAGGATGTGTCCCTTGGGCATGGTCAGCCCACCTTGCTGGCAGGACTCCACGGTTTTCCAAAGACACATCATGCTGCCACACGGCAGGATTTACATAGAATCATAGAATCCCAGACTGGTTTGGTTTGGAAGGGACCTTAAAGATCATCCAGTTCCAAAACCCCTGCTATGAGCAGAGATACCTCCCACTAGACCAGGTTGCTCAAAGCCTCATCCAGCCTGGCCTTCAACACTTCCAGGGAGGAGCAGCCACAGCTTCTCTGGCCAACCTGGGCCAGTGTCTCACCACTGTGTAAGAAAATCTAATCATTTCTGAACAGAAATAAATAAAACCACCAAAGCTATTTAAAGAGAGTGGTTTTGGTGCATTTACACGTGCTGCTGCTGGGAGGGGATCTCCTCCCGTGAGCCACCAACCTCCAAACCTTTCCCTCTAAACGTTTCCACTTCCCCAACGCTGGGAAAGCAAATGGCCCAGACACCTGGACCACACATTGTCCACACTGAGCTCTGGGCAGCGACAGCATCTGCGAGCTCAGAAATCCAAGTTGGGCTGCACGTGACACAGACCTGCCCAAACTGCAGGAACAAAACCTCCTGCACTCATGATGCTGATGTTCATAATCTTGTGCCAACCGACTTTACAGACAGGCTCCATCTGCGGAGCTGTGTAATGACAAAAACTCACGCTGTGGAAACACTCAACGGGGAGATAAACACCACAATACAGCTTTAATTTTTAGAAATGAAAATAAAAAGGCTGATGTGAACCATAGGAATTCCTCCAAAGTCTGCAGATTTTGCAGCATCGCTGGCAAAGCTGAGGGAGCTCTGCTGACTTCCACAGCTGGGGATGTGACCCAGGGTATTTCAGGCTTTCCTTCACGCAGGGGCACTAAATACCTTATAAATCAAGATTTTAATGCAATAAAGTGAAGATTTAAGGTAGGGTGCAACGGTCGTACCTCCAGTGGCAGGTTCCACGCGATGTAGACGTGCGATTTGTAGTCATCCATCCACACCTCGGCCACTCGCAGGGCATTGCGCTTGGTGTAGAAACCAATGTTGTTGTTGTAGGGCTTCTTCTTGCGCTCGATGTGAGCCACCCTGGAGCAGGGCAGGACCTCCATGCTGCCACCACACAGCCACACCTGCAACGCAACCACAAAACATTATCAGTTAATGACAGAACAAGGGGAAATGGCTTGAAACTGGAAGAGGGGAGATGGAGATGAGATGTGAGGAAGAAATTCTTTGGTGTGAGGGTGGTGAGACAGTGTCCCAGGTTGGCCAGAGAAGCTGTGGCTGCTCCTCCCTGGAAGTGTTGAAGGCCAGGTTGGATGAGGCTTTGAGCAACCTGGTCTAGTGGAAGGTGTCCCTGCTGATGGCAGGGGGGTTGGGACTGGATGAGCTTTAAGGTTCCTCCCAACCCAAACCAGTCTGTGAGTCTCTGATCAGCATGAGGCTCTGCCGTGATGCAAAGGATCCACGTAGCAATGAAAGAGAAAGAAGTGGTGGGGTTGGAGTTTTCTGTAACATCTCAGCGAGCACAGAGCATCACATCATCTAACTGGCGAGTGGAAACCCATGACCAAGTTTTGGCCTTTGCTCAATGGTGAGACACACAGGGACAATTTAACCCAACACCTTGTGTTGACTTGAGATGGAACAGGTCTCTACCCAGCACGTGGTACTAACACATTGTAGGATTAAGTGCCGAGTTTACAGTGATGTCGCAACTAAATAAAAAGGATTAGTGACTGGAAGAGTTGAAACAATTCAAGATTGAAACAATTGCAAGATCTCCTCCTGCAGAAGGGATGACTCAGTGAAACATATGGCAGGGACAGATTTCTCCCACTTGAAAACATTTGTTCATTATTTCTCTTTTACACGCTGTTTAAAATTCCCTGAAATCACAGTTTACAAGTTAATAAAATCTTTTGAGATCTTCTTTTTATCGCATGGGAAGGGAATTCTCAGAAAGACTCGCCATACCTGAGTTCTTCCCTCCCTGTTTGCCTTCACCAAGAAGTTGTTTCTCTTAAATTAAAGACGTGTACCCAGGACACCAGGCAATCGTTGCAAACACATATGCCAAACAGGCCTAATAATCCCAGTTTCGCCTATTTTGCAGTCTGCTCCGCATTATCATTTTGCACAGTTGTGATAACACCCATCATTTCTGGGATCTCTTCCAGCCTCACCACCTTTTATCCCATCTGCCTTCCCTATATTTTACTGACCCTCTTCAATCCGCTCTCCCAGCACCACGAGGAGCCTCCTGGCTGCATCAGCTGCCCTTTGTCATCTCTAATGGTGGGTTTAGCCCATCCAAGGCAGGGCACGGGCACCTCCCAAGCCCAGGTGACACAAGAAGGGACAGTACAGCAGGGAGCCAGCTTTCCTTGGGGGAATGAATCGTGCTACTCCTGCTGCCCTCGCTTGGATCACTGCAGAATAGAATCCCAGCATTGCCTGGATTGGAAAAGCCCTTTAAGCTCATCGAGTCCAACCATGAACCCAACACTGACAAGTCCCCGACTAATCCATGTCCCTCAGCACTGTGTCTACACGACTCTTCAATCCCTCCAGGGATGGGGACTCCACCACTGCCCTGGGCAACCCCTTCCAATGCCTCAGAACCCTTTCAGCAAAGAAATTCTTCCTCACATCCCATCTCAACTGCCCTGGGCACAACTTGAGGCCATTTCCTCTTGTCCTGTCACTTGTCACACATGAAAAAATCAAAGCCCCGTTAATTAGCTGGTTCCTTAAAATAGAGAAAAAAGCCCCATCTTACTCCAGTTCCACCGTTTGACCTTTGTGAACACTTGTAAACACAATTTCATGCCTCCAGAGTGAATTCAGAGCTGATCTCTGAGATGAGGAACATGCCTGTCCCTCCTACTCAGCCACAACCATGCTCGCCTCTGGCCAGGTCTGCTCCAAGGCCAAGTCCACAAGGTCTGCTACAAGTTTTGCAACAGACCATAGGCTGGCAAAGCAAATAAGAAGAGAACAAGAGAGTTCTAAAGAAAAAAATAATTAAAGGCATTAGTTTGATAGAAACTGCCTGTGTTTCTTGCCTGCTCAGTTCTTTAGCTCCTCAGTGTCTTGGTAAAACAGGAGCATCGACCTCTACCCTTGGGAGTTCCCAAAGCTTCTGAGTTCAACCACAACGCTGACTAAACCTGCCAGTCCTGGAAGATCCCCAGCACCACCTGTTTTTGTAGTTTTGGGGGTTTGTTAGGTTTTGGTCCTGATTTGAGATCAGAATAATTATTTTTAAAATGTAAAAACCATGACATAATTAAAATGTCATTTGCTGGCACACTTGCCTCCAGCAGTGAATGTGCAACCTTGTCTTTCCGTGCTTTAGTTAAACAATTCACATGGGTTTATGCTGGACAGCTTTCCTAGATTTCTGGAATATCTGTATTCCAGAAATAGAAACGATCTTGAAATGCACATATTGTAACAACCTGAGAGAGACAGAGTGCTGGGCATTGTGCAAAGGGTGCTGGTGAGCAGCAGGATGACCATGAG
>NW_010326382.1:0-1371 GCF_000700745.2 Antrostomus carolinensis
CTTCTAACCCCCACCATTCTGTGATTCTATGATACCATTCTGGGAAAGGACAGGAGGTCTTTGTTGGGTCAGTGTGTTTCTGGGGGGGCTCCCAAGAGGATTGCTTGGTGTTCCCCCGTCCTCCTACAGCTCCATCCAACCTTCCAGTATGCCTTTTCCTTGGCATTATTTGACGAAGAGATAATTGACGGTAATTTCTTGGCAGAGAAAAGGGAGAGGAGCAGTAAGTGAACATAAAGCCGCTGCCAAGGGTACCTCAGAGACCTCCTTCCTCGTTCTGCAGTATTGATGTGGACACTTGGCTGCTTTTCAGCCCTGCTCTGGCACACTCAGAGTGCCTTAAATGTATCACAGGTCATCTAGATTTATCACATGTGCTCTACCTTGGCCTTTCTTCCTTTGCATATGAATTTACCATCCTGCCATGTATATGCTGAAATATGGATGAGGAGAAGCCTCATATATTGTCATCAGTCCCTCTGTTTCCAGGCAATGTAGCTCAATAGACCATTTAATTTTATTACCAGCTTGTCCTTAAAATAATCATCAGTCGTCTTGGTTGCTGGATGAGAGGAGGGGCAAGCTGGTCTACCTGTAGAAGACTTCTTTGGGGAACCAGGACAGCAGCCTCTTCCTTATAGCAGCCTTCCAGTACCTGATGGGGCCTACAAGGAAGCTGGGGAGAGACTTTTCATAAGGGCAGTTAATGACAAAACAAGGGGAAATGGGTTTAAACTGGAAGAGGGTTGGTTTAGATTAGATATTAGGAAGAAATTCTTTGGTGTGAGGGTGGTGAGCCAGTGTCCCAGGTTGGCCAGAGAAGCTGTGGCTGCTCCTCCCTGGAAGTGTTCGCGGCCAGGTTGGATGAGGCTTTGAGCAACCTGGTCTAGTGGAAGGTGTCCCTGCTGATGGCAGAGGGGTTGGAACTGGATGAGCTTTAAGGTCTTTTCCAACCCAAACCATTCTATGATTCTATATGCACAGCTGAATTAATCCCAGGAGAGTGGAGTGTTGCCTTTTGTTACAGTTCTGTAAAACAACTCTGTTATGAACCGCTTGGTTATGAGTTTTTCTTCCTTTTTAAAATATCTCCATGGCTGGAAATTTCCATCGTTGGATGCTCACCAAAAGCTTCAGGATCTCATAGTGTTCCCAGAAGCGTTGGCAAAGTCCAAAGCAAAATTCATGGGTAAAGTAGGATGAGATTTGAATTTTCAAAATCGTGGTAGTTCAAACCAAGGGCACCCACTGAACCATCAAAAACTCGTAAATCAAAAGCAGAAGATGGTTGCAGATCTCTTGTATGTCCTGGCTCTGTCTGAGATACACACTTACACATACAAATGTGACAAGGATTGGCTGAGAAACTGT
>NW_010326383.1:0-11551 GCF_000700745.2 Antrostomus carolinensis
GGATGGTGTTTCTGCCCCCGTTTGTCAAAGCAGACGGACATCCACTGTCACACCAGGCGCTGGCGGGCAGCTCCCGCTCCCCCCGGCAGTGCATCCCGTGGGAAAGGGCAGCGTGGAGGGCGCTGACCCAAACCCGACCGGTCTGTGAACAGCTCGAGTTTCACCGGAGCAATCCGACACACCTGGTTATCTGGGAGGAGAGGCTTATCTTGATGTGACAAACCTGTTAAAAAAACCCGCAAGAAGTGATTTATCTACAGATCTATTTTGACAGCTCTCATGCTAACAAATACAAAAGTAGGGAATGAATTACCTTTTGCACCTCCACAATTTCCTTGGAAAACTATGTAGACCGCACCCTCACGTGGCATGGGCATGTGCAAAGTGAGCAACCTTTGCCAACATAGTCCAGTCCTTCAAGGGTTTATGTTTTCACGTGAATATAGGATACTAGAACACACATAAAACAAAGAAAAGCCCCCCAAAAAACCTGTGAGGTAATCTCTCCCTATGGCAGATTTTTTCCTCCTTCACAGAAATTTGGCTACATATATGTACAATCATGCTCTAGTGAGTTGACAAGGGCTCAGTGCAGGTCTCAGCTGCTGATGATAGTGATTCTTATAATTAGGTTTGCCTAACAACCCCCAGTAAAATGTCATATTTTAGTAATACATTATTTTATTGACTCCTTTTTATTTACTCAGAGTGGAGGTTCTAGTCCAGAACTTTGTGTCAGCCTGAATGTTTTTTCAAAATTTTTGATTAAAATGTTCAGTGCTTTATAAAGGAAAAATGCATTTTACCCAATTAAAATGGTTCTTATAATGGTTTAATTGAGAAAGCTCTGTGTTTTCCCCATTGAAACAGGTATTTCAGACATCCCATGGAAGGACTGCCCTTTTGCTGTCTAGTAAAACTCACCCATTCAATCTAAATTTAAGAAGGATCTCCCATGGTACAATCTGGCAGTTGATTTCTCCAGAGGGTGTATTTATTGATGGAGTACGCTTAATCTCTGCACTTAATGTAATTGGTCTAAGCCATCTCCCAGGAGCAACTGTGCATACTTCATCCCACAGCTGAAGAAGTGGGATGAGATTTCTTATATGATTTTAACTCTCTATTGTAAACCTCACTGTGATTTTGTGCTGAACAGAAAGTCCCTACAGGAAACCAGCCATTCGGAAGGGTAAGAACCCCAGATGTCTCCTACGCTGGGGAGCAAAAAGCAGAAAAGGGTATAGAAACAAAAGGCAAGACAGACAGAAGCAAGAGTAAGTGCTAATACAACAGGATAATGAACTGTGACAGGAACAAGGGCAAAGGTGTCTGTAGACACGAATGAAAAAGCTGGAGCTTTACTGCAGATTTACCTGCAGCAATTAATTTCACTTCTCTTTAAGACTCTGCTCCTCTGCAAAAAGGGAGTAATGATATTGACCTCTTTTGTAGAGCCCGGCATAAACTGAATGTTGGAAAAAAACTGCCCTGCTTTCCAACCGTTACATAACCACAACTTTTTTTTAAATGTCACTTTGAAAAACTTGCACACCCAGGTGTAAAACAAACAGAGCATGTAATAGATGGATAAGATACTGCTTAAAAATCTACACAGACAAAAACCCTCCACATCCAAAGGTGACAAGATAGGTACGATAAATGTGGCCTGTCACAGACTAAAGAGGCAATATTATTTGTATCCAACCAAACCACCGGGAGAAATCATGCACCATTCTAAAAAAAACTAAACAACTTCTTAGCTGTCCCCTTTTCTTTCTGTTTGGAAGATGTGTCTAGGCATACCTATTTCATACCCTGAGAACACATTCACCACATGCTTAGAATTTATGAATTTGAAACATTTCTCCAACTACACTGTGGTTTGAAGAGATGTTTGTCTGACACTGCTGCATATTTGCTTTAAAATGTATTCTTAGAATTTATGAATTTGAAACATTTCTCCTACTACACTGTGGTTTGAAGAGATGTTTGACACTGCTGCATATTTGCTTTAAAATGTATTCCCAGTGTTTATAACACAAATGCTGAGCAATTTCTAGAATAATGAAGTGTTAAGGTAAATTTTAGATCATCCAAGAGTTCAAGCATAGCAGAGGGTAGACACACAGACATGCTGCTTTTTTAGAGCCACAGAGCTCCATCTCTCTGAGCTGGGAGTAGAGAGAAATAGTGGTGTTCCCATGGTGGTAAGCTAACAGGGATAATAAGGACATTCAGAAGCATGCGCTACATGAAGGCTGATCCTCGAATCCTGTCATCATCCTTCCTCATTTTCACTGCAGATTCCATTATAGTAAAACAATAACTAAAACAAGGGTTACATCTGAAAAGTTTTCACCAAAATAGGGGACCTAATCTTTTATACCTGATGCTTTGGTTTAAATATGCAGGTGACTACTTTGAGTTAAATACTCACAAGCATAAAGTGAAAATTGGCACTTACTCAGCATATGCTTCATGTAGGCTTTGGCCAAGCACCCAGAAAAAACAATTTTATCATGTAAGTGGCTATGATTAGAGAGCATAAAGCTTAGTATATTGTAAGATTTAAAAAGCTCTATTACAATATACAAAGTATATTGTAAAATTTAAAAATATTTTAAAAGATTTTGCAAATTTGTAGTTATGAGGAACAGGAAGAAATACTTTTTATATGGGTGTCTGTATGTAAATATGTTTTCAAAGTTAGCCTAGACAGCATGCATCAACCTAAGAAAAATAACAAGAACTGTTCTAATGACCACAACATTATTGTCTATGTGGCCTAGAAAGCTAAATGGGCATTAACTCGGTTTCAGAACTTTATTTCATGTTACCTAGATATATCACATGTGACATAAAACTAAGTATGAGCAATCATTGCTAAAAACGACTGGCTTTCAGATACATTGTGCTGTGGAGACTTGAAAAGCCTGTGTTGGGGAAAATGGACGGTATGTGTTTGCAGATGGGCTCACAGACACAGGCTGTGGAAAAATTCAGTGTCACTCGCTTCATCAGTGTCAGTTACAACCAGAACCAAAGATAAATCTTTGGAACAATGACCTGCAAATAATGACCCACAAAATACATATTTCTTAAAAGCAATGTCACTGATGACTGGCAACCAAACAGACCTCTGTCACTTGATGGGTATTCACAGCAGGACACAGGTCAACAGTTCAGTTAACCCAGCAACAGATTAAGGAACTCATAAACATTAAGAGTCTAGCTAGGACTTTATATAGAGAAATAGCACATGGTTCATTGATCATCAGGAGTGATCACAAGGAAAGAGTTCTTTCAGAGAGAGAAGTGAGCCTTTGCTCCAGTTTTGTCATGTAGAGATAAGTTTTCTAGAAGGATGTTTTCAGAGCCAGGAGGAAAGTCTCCAGACATAACTCACATAATTCAAGCAGAAAATATAACCATAAGAAACAGAATCTAACATAGATCTACAATTCAATTAAATATATTTTAATACACATTTAAACTTCACATTTCCAGCTGCATTTTGATTAAAACTTAGGTACACACTACATATTTTAAGTTTATGCATGCAGTAAAAAAATTTGCCTTGAAAGAAGTTGAATATTTTTACTGAAATAACTGCCTACATTCTAGAAAACTATTGGAACTTATTTTAAACCGTATTATTTTATACTGGTTGTCTACAAATGTATTGTCAAGGTGAACGCCAACAGCTTAGTTCCTAAGTGACACTGTGGTTGGAGTATTGCAGTCCTCCACTGCGTCCAGGATTTTCCTTGTGTGTCTCCACACACTTTTGTCTGACAGAAACCATGAAATTGAAAAGTAGAAATGTTTTTGATGCTTCAGTTACTAGATATCTGACTTAGTGCATTTCAGAAGTTTACAAAACCAGAAGCTTTCCTTTCTGTTGTGTGTTTGCACTAAATCTGGCTACTCACGTGTCTTTTGTTTTCAGCACCATGTACCAAACTGTTTTAAGTTGCCCCACCCCAGATATCCCTGTGGAAAGGATTTTTTTTTTTTTTTTAAGTATCTTATTTTACTTCAACACTTCCATTCTTCTTGAATGCAGCCTTGGAAATTAAACCAAACCAGAATAATTAGAGTTCTGAGTCTGGCTTTAACTGTGGTGCTTTCTTTATCAGTACAATGTCTCTCTATTTCCCCTGGTAATAGGGATAAAATGTAAAGTTTTTAATGAATTAAATAGAAAGCTACTAATTAGAATAACCTAGATATATGGCTACTAATGGGATATATTAATTCCTTCAGAGATTAAAAAAAAAAAGATTATGCTGTACCAAGGTTGCAAATAATAGAAGTAATAGAGATTTAGCTATGCAGGAAATCTCATGGTTGGTGTTTGCAGTCCTTAATTTCCAGTATTATTAAATCAGTAGGTACCTAAAAGTCATCCCTCAGTATGTTAGGTTCATCCGCCAAGATGAGCTATTCATAGGAGAAGGTTGTAATGAGATCAGGAGAGAATCATGTAAGATTTATTATACACTGCACTAAAAAAGAAGTTACAGAATGAAAAAGATTGTAAGATGCTGTACATGGAGATCTCTCTTCTGCTTGGCCACAGGAAATCGGTCCATCAAGCAGCAGCCTAACACTAGCCTCAGCTTCACATCACCATCCAGGGTTATGCCATCACTAAAAATTCAGTGAACAGAAACATCTACACTTCGGCAATGTGAACTCCATCTAACAAGAAGTTAATGGTTTTTTCAACTCTTTTAAGCCAAGAAGGGCAGAATAATCTACCTTTCAAAAATCAAGCCCTGTGAAATTCAAGCTTATTGTTAGTATCTGAGTTTGGGAAAAAGCAGTAAGAAAATCCAAAACAAAAATCCTAAAATAAAGATGACTCTTGCATTAATAAAACTGCACTTTCAGGCTGTATACCCACCAACACAGTCCAGGATGACTGATTCAGTGATACAGTGGACATCTGAACTTTGTGCCATTACATGGCTTTTAACATTTGTTCAGTACTACAGCATAAAATTAACTGCAGTAAGTGCCAAATATGGCATGGGTCATGTGTACAACTTCACCCCATCCTGGGGGATCTCAGCCAAGCTGTGGTCTTTCCCACGAGGGATATGTTCTGTCTCCAGGCTTTCATGCTTCCAGCACCATTTTCAATATACTTGGCAGCTTTCTTCTGACACAGGCTGCAGTTAGAGTCGTGTGAAGTGATGCTGTGGATGCTTACTGATGCATCTGCCCCCCTAACTTTTCTCTGCAGTACACAGTATGCCAATTAATATACAGCCTTGCCTTCTCCATGCATCTATGACTTGCACTGCCAGCAGCTCTTAAGTTTTTTGTGAGCTGGCTTATGTAGACTGCTGGAGGCGTGGGACCCAGAACAATTGTGCATATTGGTTTTATCTTTTCTTTTTTTTTTTTTTTCCTCAGCTGTTCATTGCAGGTACAAACAGGCAGTTTTACTAGCAGTGTGTATTTTCTTTGACTGCAGTTCTGATTTCTGACTGCTCAGAGAATTTATATATAGGAGACTATGATTTGAAGATACTTTAGCTGTTTTAAATAAGCTCTCTGAGAAGCCAGATGCAGTATAACAGGTATGTCTGATAAAGCCCATTGCAATCTTTGGCATGCCTGGGACTACTTCTGTGCTTTCATTTTCCAGGAGGATGAATTTCAAATGTGCTCTGAAATCCTCTGAGCAGGATACAGATGTTCAAGTGACAAAAGCCAGTGCTCAGTAATCTTAATGCACAAGCATACTTCTTTTGGCAGGATCCTCGTACTCCAGCTGTTATTCTGATCTGCTGGCTGGCTGCTTTCCATTAATCACTTCTGTCAGAGGAAAAGGCCTTCCAAAAGTCTTTCACCTTTGGCCTATACTCCAGCAGCAAAAAGGATGTTGCAGCGTAAAGACTTGTGCCAGAAGGGATCTAATAGAGAGCCAAGTTTTGATTCCAAGTTTTTTTGCCATCAGATTCTTCACAGGTCCATCCTGGAAGAGTCAGCATTCCTGTCAGCCACACTGCATCTTCGGTTTCTCTATCTAAATAAAATGTTAGTCCTTGGTTACCCTGCCTGTGTTTGTAGCTAGCTGACAAGTTAGTTCATGCCTAACAGAGATCTGGCAAGACAGTATGAGAGGGATGATGATTAGAAGACGGATAATACAGCACAAGCTTTTTAAGACTTATGTGTTTAAGGGGTGTGATAATTTCACTGGGCTATCAGCTCACTCAGCTATCAGCCAACACAGCTGTTCACCCACTTCCTCCCCACCCCCAGGGGATAGGGGAGAAGATTGGGGGGCAAGGATAAGGAGACTTGTAGGTTGAGATAAGAACAGTTTAATAATAAAAATAAAAAAAACCTTAAAATAATACTAATATTAAAAGAGTAGTGATAATGATAATAATAACAATATATCAGAGTGATACACAGTGCAACTGCTCACCACCCTCCTGACTGAGCCTGGCCCATTCCCAGAAAACGATCCCGGAGGAGCGACAATCCTGAACCGAAACCACAATCCCTGAAGAGCGAGAGCCTGCGCGAAAGCCAGAGAGAGCCAAAAGGGGAATAGACCCCCGCTAATATACTAGACATGACGTGATATGATATGGAATATCCCATTGGCATGTCCAAACGCTAGTTTAGCTTATTAATTTAAATATTCCTCACCCCGTTAGATCTTGTGCTTGTAGACTAGCAAAACACAAAGTCCTTCACTTCCAGCGACAAAAATGCAAACACTGGTATGTTATTAGTGTCTCTCTCATAACAAGTCCCAGGCTGAAAAGCAAAACACAGCACTATTCTAACTACTGAAAAAGAAACCCAGCTCTGTTACAGCTAAAAACCAGGACAAGGGGGAAAATGGAGGAAAAGGAATAAAGAAAATACGGATGTGAATCCCAATCAATTTCAGCCCTTTCTTCCCTGCATTTGGGAACATTAATGTACAGAAATCCTTAGACAAAACTGAATTCCTCTTAGTGACCTAAAAAAGAGAAAACTTTTCAGGAACACTACATTTCACTCAACATTAAGATTAAACAGTTAAGAAAATCAGTGCACTCGATTAAGGAACCCTAACTACCTTTATTCTGCTTCTTGTAAATGCCCTCAGAAACACTGATGAGTTTGTTTGTCAGTGCACTCTCATTGAGCACCCTCATGTCTTACTAAGGGAGGTAAGAAAGCCTCCTTCCTAAGTCAGCATCTTTCTTACCTGTCTCAGGGTGAATTCTCACAGTTCTTCCACTGTTAGACTGAAGTTCGGGATACCAGGGGCCTGACTCCCCACCACCTATGGCCCCAGCATCCAACTGGGTTTGAAGTCCCACATCTCACGTATCTGGAGATGGGGGACAAGTGCTCCCTCTTAAGAGCTGAAATAAAGAATGATACTGAAAAATACATATGCATTTTGTCTTATATGGAGGATTTCTTAAGATCAAGTCAAAGAGCTGAGCCACTTTCCTTAGGGTTCCTTAGTCCTTGTGCAACTAACTCTAGGTATAAACTCTTCCTGCATCTGATGTAACATTTAATATTGGATTAGTTGTCATTGGACTTTGAACACCTAGATGGGATGTGAATACATATACCAGGTAGCCAAAGGTAAGCTCAAGTTACTGTCTTCTCATGGAATATGTGCTCAACACACTACGTGCTGGCAGGGAAGATCCTGTGACTTCCTTTTGTACTTCAGTGATCTGGGCTGTTCTAACATTCCTTGCCAGTTCCCCCATACCGTAGGAAAAGTCGAGGGGGGATTTGTGCAGATAAATAGTATGTAGAAAATTAAGGACAAATCAATGTCCATCAGGTGATACAGTCTATATCCCCACTGAAAAGCCACAGCGAACACAGCAAGCTGTGAGCCATCCATCAACCACACCAGCTAGTACAGGTTTGAATTTAACTCGGATGCATTCAGACATAGCAGAGATAATGCCCAAGTGGGAACCTGACTATGGATTTAGCTACTGGTGTAACCCTGTCTTGTGGGCAAGTCTTCCTGGGATAAAATTAGTTAATTCTGGCATATAAAGCCCAATCTACTCCTGGTCAGTGTGCACACCACATCAATGGGAGCAGTGCTGCCTCAACTCAGTTACACCATCACACCAGCCCGTCCCTTTGACAATCTGAGTCTGAAGCAGCACTGGGAGAGATGGCACCCACGTGGTCTTTCACGTTGCCAGCAGGCCAAAAGCAGACACCAGCCTTCTGCTAAAGCTCTGGTTTTCAATTACTGCAACCCATAACTTGAAGAAACAGCCTGATTCAGAGAAAACCAGAAAACTAAACAGAAGACCACCTTTGTGAAGGAGTTGTCTGAGGAAGAGTCAGAGGCCTTCAGCAGAGCCATTGCAAACCACTCGCCCTTTGCTATCTCCTCTTGCTTATTTAAGGCAGCTTGCAGTAGAGCACTTTTCTAGGTATTTCCAGTCTCATGATTGATGGCTTGAAATTGTCACATGAGGGGCTATTACACTCCTCAGCATTAGCCAGGGGGACTATTTTTAGTAGGCAGGACAGAAATGGGGGTAGAGCCTTTGAGTATACCACAATCCTCTGTTATTCACAGGTTTGAGTCACTTTTTGGCTCTCATTGAAGCATTTGGCTAACAAACTCTGTTTGCTTTCCTCTGCAGAAAGACCGGTATCAGCAAGCAGTTCCCCTTGTGACACACTGGAGTACTGTTTATCCCAGGGTGGGGAGCAGGAGAGCACACCTTGCAGAGTCATTCTTCAGGGCACTGTTAACTGAGGTGACATCCCCAAGAGTCAAGAGAAGTCAGAGCCTGCGAAGATACACTGAAAACTACCAAAGAGCAAAATAAGGGCTGCAAGAATCTAGGCCTAATTTGGGCATCAACTACAATTTAGTTTGGCCTGAGCCTGATCTGATGCAAAACATTTGCGGTTTTACAGAAGCTCAAACTAATGGTTTATGTTTTTATTGCCTTCTCTCTGTAACTTTGGCTCTTGTTTCTAGGTCAAACTGCTGCTTCATGCAAACAATTCAAGCCTGCCTCCGAAGGGTTCTTGGAGCACAGCACCATCATAACCCTTCTCCTCAGGCAGGACCTACTCTGCTTTCCACCATAACACAGAGCACAGCTTGTGTGTACCTTGGAGGTCAGGAGGAACATCACTCACCTTATTTCTGGCAGAAGCATTATTGTGGAGTTACTGTGGAGGGGAAAGATTTTTTTTTAATTCAAAGTTCAGATCTCTAAGCAGTATAGTAACATATTCTGGGAAGCAGGCAGCTATTTTCCCTGGAAGTTTTCCCAATCTGTATTTACAATGCAGAAAGCACATACTTGTTTAAAGTGGCTTAGAACACAATCTACTGCTTCCCAGATATTAGACTAAAGGCCATGGTAAGTACTCTCAAACTGGTACACTAAACCTTATTGCTTTTGTTTCTTCTGCCTTACAATTTTTTTTGGTTTTGAGAAAGATATATTGCCACGCTCATTTTCCTTTTTGAATCTGATCTTTAACAGCTTACTAAAAAAAAGTCAGACTGAGGAAGGACTACATATTCAGGACTCTCTCTCTAAATTATCAGGTTGATCAACGTTTTATAATTCAGAGGGAGGTGAACTAAAACTTTCTAACAGTTCAGTATGTTAAATTTACCTGGCTCACTCTAATGAGAGAATGTTTTAGCTGGTCACAAAATATATTTCAAAATTGGTATTTACAAATATGAACTTACAACTCCAGGGCATGCAGCATACCTGGTATACTGTTTAAGTTTCTCCATAGGAATGAGTGCACATCCTTTCACGTACCAGATGACTGAAATCCATGACTGGAACACTAGCCTAACAGACAAACCCATTAGGAGAGTATGTAAAAGTTTCAGAAGTTAACTTTACTCTTTCACAGTTTTTCAAAAGTTTTTATACTGACTGTTGATTTACTGTAACACTATTCACCACCATACCTAGAGACATCAAAGTTACTTCAGCTGAAGCGAGTCTTTGAAAGCCCTTGTCATACTTAACTGAGATCTTACAAGACAGAATAAATTTTCTAATATTTTAACAACAAAAAATATTTAAGTGATTTGAGAAAACAATTTACAACTGTCAAAAACATCAGGCACACTGATATATGCATTATGCAGCAAGCACTTTCACACCAGTAAAACAGAGGTTGGGGGAAAACCAACTCTAAAACTTAGATTACTCAGGTCTTGTGACTTTTATGGTCATAACAGTAAGGGAGATAATAAGCCATCATTTTACATATAAAGAAAATCAAACATTTATCATCTTTCAAATATTTTATTTTAGTACTTTTAAATATGTTTTAATACAACAAAGATATAAAACAATATATTAATTCAATCTGCATTTAGAATCAAAACAATATTTACTTATTTACAATACTCACTTCAAAACTTCACTGGCATACCTTCTAGCCATTAGATAATACTATTTTCTCTGTCAGAGCAAAATTGAAGTAACCGTTCAGTGTTAAAAGCCATGTTTCTACATCCTTATTATGGTAAGTACCACGTACAATGCAGTTTATGATTTCTCACATTTGACAAATTTCTCAAATTTGACAAAACTGAATTGAAAGAGCAAAAATAAGTTACAGTTATTTTTTCTAACTACGCAGTTACTGGAATAGTAGGTCAGGTTATTGTGCTCCACATTTATCATCTTAAGTTCTGACACACATACTACAAACTGGCTTTAAAAATGTGCATGTCAGTGAATTATGTACATAATACTCACTGCAAATTTCTTCAGATACAATTGGTAAGTACGCAGGATGCTGCTATATGGAAAAGTTCAGTGTTCACAATACTATAGTGTTTGAAGAGTTGTGAGCAGTTTTTTTGTGTTTTTCTTCATATAATGAACAAGACATCAGTAGGTTCACTCCAAAGGACTTTTTGTCCCCAGAAATACTGTTTAAATTAGAAGAGTGACAATGTCAATGATACATAAAAGTAGTAATCTGTATGCAATCATCAGTGGTCTATCAATTAACCCTTGATTAAGTCTACATGCGTAAAACAATTCAGAGGGTAAGCTGGCTCACTGCTAGGACTTCTGCCAAATATACTTCCATCTTGCCAAGACTATGATGGTTTCTGTAGTTACAGGTCAAGTTCTATAAAAAGCATCCTAGATTATTAAAACTAACTCAGAAAAATCAATATCATCTGTAGATAACTGCAAATTCTCCCCAGCTCTTCATCAGAAACTATATGGACAGGATGAAAAACTATCATAGTCATTATAGGTTACTTTTGTTATACTCCAGGTCTACAAAGCCTACTTTTTTTCCTAAGACATCTGTTGTTTCTTCAAATGTGTATTTAATGATTAAGACTCAGCTCCACAATAGTTTTGGTGCCTGAAAACCTATTGGACTTTGTACATCAAAAACTAGCTAAACAGTAATTAACAAGTGTAGCAGTGAAGTATGCAAGCACTGCTTAAAGCACCCAAGGAGATACTAACTGTTGCAAAAGACTTGTACTGATGTCTCGAGTTCAACCCTTCCCTCT
>NW_010326383.1:11579-28484 GCF_000700745.2 Antrostomus carolinensis
AGGCAGCTGTATGGCAAAGAAGATTACAGGAACCTGTGCTTTTATCCTCATTGAAGAGTTTCAATACCAAAGAACTTATTTTTTTCCCCAAATCATTTAACTGACTCTTGCTTCTTAAAGCAGGTAACTATCAAGGTTTTATTTGATGCATTTTTGTTTACAGATTTATTCTCTCAGAACCCAGTTAAGTAGCAATTTCTTTGAAATTCTACTGGAATGTTTTCTTCTACAGTAGACTGGGGCAGAAGGCAGGGGGGAAAGAAATCAGGGAAAAAACAACCAAAAAGTGACATTATCTATTCCCATTACTGTAGCAGTATACCACACACACAGCATGCACTTGGCCTTACCCAAGAAAACGCCTCAACTAAAATGATGACCCTCACTGAAGTCAAGAGTTATTTAGTGATTTGCTTGAAGTTAAGCATATAATTTGCTTCATCACAAGCAGAATACTTGCAGAATCAAATTCTTGCTAGCCTTGGACATTAAAATACTTCAGGCCTATGTACATTTCTGTAGCAACACTTTGTATGAGTGTTATCATGTTTGCCAGAGAACATAAAAATAATTAGCATAAATGGAAGCTTTCTGTATCATTATTCAAGAGCAACTGGAAGGACCTTGTTTAAAGCTTAAGCTTTTGTCAGTGTAGTCAGAATTTGCTAAAAAACTCATCTATGAAAGTCTAATTTCTGTATGCAGGTGTAATGTCATAAAACCACTAGTTTAAGGGATCTTCCAGAAAGGAAAAACTAAAGGCAAAAAGTTTAAGAAAGCTATTATAAGAAGCTGTGTCATAAGGTAAAACAGGGAAAAAGGATGCCTATGTGTCTATCACTTTCAGATATATGCACACATGTCCCCAAACTGGTAATAATAAGAGCTCAAGACTATTCTCAAACATCAAATATTACTAGATTTGCTAAGCTATCAAAAAAGTGACCCTCTTCTTTTTGTATATCCAGAGTTATTCAGTTAAGACTTTTCTACTTGATTCGTTTGTGCACTTTGTAGTATTAATGTTGTTAGACACTTGCACTTGCTGAGATAATGCAGTAATTCATTAATTACTCTGAATTCGAATTCAGATTACGCGTGCACTCCCACAGACCACAGAAGATGACTTTGCACAAAATAGGTGCAGCAAGTTAAAGGACAGCAAAAAGACTGGTGCATGAACATAAGGGAGAAAGATAGCCCAGAACGTATTTAGCATTAAATCCAAGGCCCAACAATGCTCTGCTGCCTTTACTTGAAAGCGCTTGCCAGCAGCAGAGAAGCAGCAAAATGCTTTTAAAACATGGACTCTTTAAAAAGGAGGCACAGAATTTTAAGTCTGTCAGTTACTTGCAACTTGTTTCCATCTAATTAACAATAAACCTTACATTATCAACTTCACAGACTGACCTGTGCTCTTTTGTGTAGGTCAGATTTTTCTGTCTTCCATCAATTTCAAGCCTTACTCTTGCATGTTTATAGACAGACAAAATGCACTTCCAAAATAGAAGAGGACAATTATGCTGATAATGTTTTAACCCACTTCAGTGCTCACAAAACCAGCCTCTGTATATTACTTATCTTGGATTCAGATATTTAGCATCAAGGGAAACAGCACAAAAGAACAAGTTTCCTTTAAAAGACACTGACAGGCAATGCTGATTTAAAACATGGATTTACTTAACAGAACCTGAAAAAAATAAATTAGAACAAAGAGAAAACCCTTATGCTTTAAAGTACACGAACTTCATTAAAAAAATAGTATTGAAATGATAGCTTTACTTTATGTAAACATTGTTACACTGGGATGTACTTGAAAATTCTCCTGCATGTCTAAGTTGCAAAATAATTTTTCAGTTTAGATACAGCTACGTTAGTTAGCACTGACATGGTTCTTTTCAGAACCAGCAGCTTTGCAGTTTAAATGCATACTTCTCCACATGCTATAACTCAGAACACAATCCTGCACATCCTGAGAACAGATGCATTCCTAGAGTTTAAAAAATAGCATTCATAACTGTGTGCATTGCAAAGGCAAATATAAATTAACAAATAGAGCTCTTTGATTATAAAGTCTCAAGAGGAATGTTCAAATTGCCTTTCTCAAATCATAAAGATAAGAACAACAAATGAAAAGTCTTTAAATCTTTCAGAATATTTTCTCCTTTTTTCTTAAGTGTAGGCATACTCCCCCAATTTGGATAGTAAGAGCCATTAGGCTATGGCTGACTGAACAACATACTATTATACCTGCAATTTTGGAATGTTACAAATATCAAAGTCTGCAGAATAGTACAATGTCTGTGTGCTCAATACAGTTGGCAGAAATACTCTAAGATGCACAATTCCTTTGTGGAATAGGAGCTAAATTAAGTTACAAAAGTAATATACCAGGAAGAGTGGTAGACAGTCAAATTAGTACAATCCAGGTTTATAAAAGGAACACAACACAGCGAGGAGCAGCCCACAATAGGTTACAAGCCTCCAAATACAAAACTGTCTTGCAAAATTCCAAAGGGATTATTTTCCATGCAAACATAAGTACATTATGGCCATTAAGTCAGCTTGTACCAAGCTGGAAAAGCTTCCCGTAACTTTCCAGGGCTGACTTAAAACTATCTTTTGCACATACCACCTGTTCTGAAATTGCAATAATACAATTAAAAGGCCTATTCAATTTTTTATTTGCACCTTTTACCTATCAGTCTTCCTTTAGCATAACTATAATTTCAGTCTCTACAGCCAACATTAGTATATTCCCCTTACAAATCAACACATAAGAGATCACCAACTGTGTGACCCTTGCTTATATGTTATGGACTCGGAGTGTTGGAGTTTTGGGGGGTGTTTTGTTGTGGGTTTTTTAAACAACCAAAAGTAAACTGCTTAATGGTACTTTTATCTTTCAGTGTAGTAAATGAGCAACTTAATTTAAGAACTAGTCTCTTTTCACACTTGTTAGAAGAACATATAATGTGTGTTTATATATATATATAAACACAAATACACTGTGTATATATATATCCAGAGATATTCACTATATTGTTGACACCAGAGTGCTAAAACATACATCAATATGAGCACTATTTCCAATATTCACTAATACTACTTTTCCTGAAAGAGTTACTACATGCATTTTCGCCATCCATTTATGGGACAGTAAGATATAACAAGGTAACTGTTGTGTCTTTCCAGTGTTAAAGAGCTGCTCCTAAAAAGCATGCACAGGTTTGGGTATAAAGCAATTAAAACCACACAAAAGTTATTTTGTGGCTTTAAACTCACTAAAGCTAAATTAACTTTACTTTCAGTGGATGTAGCATTTACTTTAACTCATTTATTTAAACACAAAAGGGAAAACTTCCAAGTGCTAGGACAACCATATAGATAGACTAAACTAAATAAGCTCTCATTAAGAAAAACACCATCAGCATTCATTTTTGGCAACCTGTATGCAGACCATTTATACTGTCAATTATACTTTAAGACTTGTTATTTAACAGTTAAGAGACCATTTAGCAAGGAACTATACTGCTTTCCTCATTATGACACAGTACTCCTCAATCTTTAAGTATACACAGAGTTTGTTTTGAAAATTACTTTTATGACTGTTTTAGAAGAAAGTCTTCATAAAGTTCTAATTTTTTTAGTCAGTATACGTAAAGGCTGGCATGTCAGGTAATGGATATTATTTGGACCTGTAACAGGTATATTATATTCAGTACAAGCACATATTTGAGGTTAAAGTTATTTAAACATTCACATAGAACCTTACTAAGGGTAGCAGTATTCTGGTTCATATTCGTGGTTCACTGATAGCCTTTACAGGTTCCTGCATTGTTTTCTATTTTAGCAACAAGAAAACAAAACACATTGTGAAGTATGGGAACCCCATTTTATGGCTAAGAATCTAAGAAACAAGACGAGGAAGAGGAGATTGTGGAGTGAAAAATGATACTTTACATCCCCCCCAGCTAGCCTTGTACGATCTTAGTCATAACACTTCATAAAAATCTGAATTGACCCACACGCTCTTCAGCCAATCAATCTTTTCAGTATAGTAGGTTTTGAAAAGGGCCAACAATACTCATTTGGAACAGTACCATTAACATTGCATTCAAAAAAAGAAAACATTGGAAACCAGATCCTTGCTCTCCTACTCTGTTGATATGCCCTAGTATTAGCCAACGTGTGGTAATACAAAAAGAGTCTTGTAGTGATATAAAAGGCAATGAAGACATCTATAGAATAATGTTCATGTGCAGCCAAAATGAAGAAGATTCCAAAGAGATTCAGGACCCAGGACAAGGTGTGCAAGAAGTTCCAGCTCCTTGGTGTATCTAGGAGAAAATAGAAAGCAACTAACCTTGAATGTCTCAAAAATCTGGGTCATTAGAAAATTCAGACCTAGGCATTACAAGTTTTAATACAGATTTTTCACACAAAAATGTGATGAAGTTACTGTCTTCATCTGGAAATATTATTTACATCTACAGGTCCAATAAACCCAATGAAAACTACCACACAAGTTATAAATGCCTATCACTTCATGACTTCATTTACAAATACAGCTATTATGCATTTCTGGATTAAAAGAGCATCCTAAAATGGTTTAGGACTATGCAAAGTAGAATTCTTTATTCAACCAACTTCTTTTAATGGAAGTCATGCCTTTTCAATGTATAGGGGGAAAAATGTCATAAAGCTTACATTAATCTGTTATTGCAGTAATTTCATCATAGGTGTACTCAAACTAAGTGATTACTGAATCACACTTTGTATTTACAGAAGAGCAGTACTGCTTCATATATTCTTACTCATTATGTGGTTTGGTATTTTGGCTTTACAGATTATACTAAATCTACAGCCACCTAGCCAGGTATTTTGTGCGATAAGGTCAGTGGCAGACACCTAAGGGCAGTGTATATAAATATCTCCCCTAGTATTCTCCCAGTGGCAAGCTAGAAAGCCTTTCTAATTTTCTTGGCTCACATGTTCTTTCAAACATGCCCCATTCATCCTTCCATTAATCTGGGTGGTGTTGCTCCTTTCCTGTCTGCAGGTCAACCGTTACAAACCTGAGAAAAAGCACAGCAATCTGAATTTGTATTTGTTTGCTTAAATGTTATACTGTGAACTTTTTGAGAAGGTCAAGCAGCACATATTCTTAATACTTAAGGACATTTAAGTATTTACACTCTCACACCATTGGTTGACAGCAAGCAGTACGTATTCTTAACACTCAAGGGCATTTAAGTATTGACATACTGTACTTACACTCTGTGACAAAGAAGTTGAGCATGGTCAGGACAACAGTGTGGCCACTGAACATATAATCTCCACATGTATGTACTCCAGTCAGAGTCATTCCAAAGCCACTCCATATTGCAAATGCCCGCTGGAGTTTTGCCCAAACACTGCCATACAACTAAAAGACATTTACATTAACATTTAGTAAATTCCAATCCCTCTCCCCAAACCGTATGTCCTTGAAGTTAGCTGTATAGCACTATGTACATTTAACACCATTTATCATGTTGGGTCTTTTACTAAAATGCAGGTTAGCACACCTTTTAACTTTACAGTGGCAGTGAGTCACGTTTAATAACTAATATTATTAATTGTATTCATCATACCTCTGATGAATACTGGAATTTAGAGCAAGTATTTGGTTGCAAGTGATTTACATACAGAGTCTGCCACCTTTTTGTGAATGTGCTCAATCTCCCAATGTGTCATTGTCAAGTTTCCAATATATTCACCTTAAACCTATTCTAACTAGAAGTTTGGATAAAACCATAAAATCTCACTTTCTATGCAATATCCCTATTTGAAGGGGTGAAATAATACTAGTGGGGCTTTTCTGTTTGTTTGTTTGTTTCCCAAAACCCTGCATCCAACAAGAAAAAGATGCAATTACTCCACTTTCACCCTTTCTTCATGAAGTCAGTATCTTAAGCGCACACTTCTCTAATGTATTCTCTCCAGTTTACACTGTGAAATATTCTGAATGCCCTTCTCCCAGGTAACTATCTCCTCTCCAAAGTGGCAAATGCTGCTAAGACCCTAAGGATGTTTGCCTGCATAATGGTAATTAATGAAGGGGCATGGAGGGGGACAGCAGAGAAATACCACTGTTCTTACAAACACACATTTAACATTATGGTCACAACAATTAATTATATCTTAAATAAAATAAAATTTTAAAAATTTAGAAAAAGGAAATGGGAAAAATAATTTAAAGGATTTTAAGTTTTTACCTTTCCAGTACACTGCAAGTGCTGTCCTGGCACAGAGAGTGAGGTAACAAACATTGTAATGCAACGTAACAAGAATACTGTCCCCATGAGGCTGCACAGCCTTCGCAGAAGTATAGATCTGGGAAAAGTACATAGGAACTGATTGCAAGAATCCTAATATACTGTATTTTTAAACAAGGAAAGTTATGATAAAAACATTTCCCCACACTCTGACTTAATCCCATGAAGTCCCTTCATCACTGCTGCAATTTTCACAGTAATTTTTTTTTTTTTAAGTAGTGTAAAGTTATGGTTTTGTAAAGTATGGTTATGTGACAGGATGAGACACTGTAGCAAGCTTACTGTCACCAAAAGGTACCGCTCCACTTGTACTAGCTTTGGCACTCATACCTTCTGTCAGCAAACTGATAAAAATCAACAAACTGGTAAAAATTTAACTTAAAGAACGCATGTACACGAAAGGGTTTTCTGCCCTTCAGTAACAGAAAGCCACTAGGCTGCCTCAGTCATCCTGTGGAATTTCATTCTCATAGGATTTCTTATATACAGAATTGTTACAGTATGAGAGTATATACTGACAACTCTCTGAAATATGTATGTTCTGAAGGAAATTACATATAAATCTGGTAGTAAAGTAAATTCAGATTACTCCTTTGTAAGATTCACAAGTCACCATTCTTGATTTTAACAGGGACATATTATAAGCTTAAAAGATTCTAATTGAATGGAAAGTCTTAAACAATCATCATAACTTCTTGTTACAGTCCTTTTTCTGAATAAAGTACCAGTTAATTTGAATTTTATATACTGTACCTGTGTTTGTGAAGCAGAAGAACCAACAGCCAAATGTAGCAAAGAATTACACCACATACTTCAGTCATAGCAAAAGCCCATGGTATCCTAGGAACACTAAAAGAAAAGGATGAAGCAAGAAAGTTAACTTAAAATACAAAGGCTTCCTTTTTCTTTCTAGTCTCAGTATTGAGAATAAAGGCATATAAATTTCTAACTAAAAAACTAACTTGCATTAATTTGACAACAGTTTTAACTACAACCAAAAATTATTTTGTTAGACTGAATTAAATAGAATTTGAATTAATTTTTAATTACATTCTCTCCTTTCTAGTAATGTCTTTTCAGCAAACATTTACACAGAATTCAAGTCAAAGAAGTTCTGTAGTATGCTCTCTTAATTTACACATGTGATTTACTAACAGGATGTGTTCCTCTACCATTGTTTCCTAACAACCTTTTTCATTCTGACACAAACTTGCATCATGTCAATTATGCTGCTTTTACTTATAAGAATGCCATGTCAACACAATTAATGAAATGCTGCAAAGCCTAAAATCCTAAATGCATGTAATGAAGCAGAACTGCACAGAAAAGCGTTAGGAAAAATAGAAACTGTTTTCAAAGTTAGATTACAGTAATAATCACTACATACAAACCTTTTAGCCTTGCTTGTCAAAAGACTTAAGACTTTCTTGTACACATATGGCACCAGTAACAATTTCCATTCTGCAATTTCACTAAAATACAGATTGACAGATTTTTCAAGAGAGGCTGCTCCTGGTAGTTTCGTGTCCCCATGATACAAAGGAGTAGCAAATCACTGCTCAAATGCTAGCTTTGTAGTAATCCCATTGCATTGTTTTGTGAGCTGCTGCTTTCTGACCTCCCCCATCCTCCTGCCCACTGAATACCATGGCAGTGCCCTGGAACAAAATCCAGTAATGTCATAGCTTCCATTCTCTCTCCCCTCTTCCACTCTATTGGATGTGGTCCATCCTTTCCGAGTTATATCTAAATATATGGGGATTCTGCACACTTCCTCAAAAGATTAGACTTCTACTGACTTCAGGAAGACCATTAATGAAAACCTAAATTACTGGCAAGAATAAGGGAACCACAAAGACTGAACTCTTAAATAGTTTGTCTTGTCTTTTAAAACTCCCTAGGCACTAAGTTCTCTATGGTGCAAGTGCACTTCCTCAAAGGGTGCATTTATCTCATGTTAAATCTGTGACTAGAATTTCACCTTTGCTGCTGCGTCTCTTTTCTGCCTGAGGCAGAGTATTTTCTTTAAAAAATGAGCAGGTACTGCATAAGTCACAACAGGGTTTTAGTACACAGAACTCTGCAGTTAAAAAAGATGCTGACCTATTCAGTCTCCTTCAGAATTTCCCTAAGCCATCTTCAACAAGTTGACAGTGGGGAGACAGCAAAAATACAGTGTCAGTGCTATTCCCTTTCAATTTCCTCGCTCACTGGAAGACCAAAATATTGCTTCATCAAAAGCAATGTTTTTCTGTGTCAAGACACGTTAAGCTACATAGCAGCATCTGGATTTCAAAAAAAGCATATGGCTGCTTATCTATGCCAGCTGATCATCATCCATTTTACTAGAAGGAGACAATGGATGAATTAGTTCCTGTGTTGTGATTAGCTAAAGATGTAGAATTAAACATAAGCTAGGTAGAACAACAGCTCAATTTATTTTCCCCTGAGAAGACTGAATCTCTGCATCTAACTGATGCACATTTCAATCTTAGCAGCAGAATTTACTACACTCCAATTACTATTTTGCAAAGGCATCTTCAAAAGCATATGAAACTTGGAGAATGAAGACAGCCAGTACTTTAACCATCAAGCCACTGTTTTGTTTTAAAAGAAAATTTCTTACCTATCTAGAAATATGTCTGGTAGAGGGGGATATGTTTGCATGTCAGGTACTCGCTCGTGCACTATAACCATAACGAATGATGTAAAGCCAAACACTATGAAGACATACACACAACTTAAAACCGTCTTCCAATACTCTGGGTCCAGTCTTCGCATAGAGTGTTTGTTTTTTCCATTTGCATATTGATACTGATCACCATTCAAGTCAGTAATTGGTCCATCGTAGTCCCGAGGTACTTCGCCATTACAGAACCAATCTGTACCCTGCAGTGAACCTACGCTTGGGCACACTGTGCCAACGTGACTATCACTGTTGTAACCCAGCTCTTCTAGGACATCAATATGTTGCTTCTGTAGTTTGCGTATGGACAGCATTAGCCTTTTGATATCCCCCAGGACTTTGATTTCCAAAGGAGGGGAGCGTAAATCATACTCAGTAAGTGTCAGCAGCGTAATTCCATCTAGCCTGTGTCTATTGCACAAAACATCCACATATTCACAGAAGCCTTCTTCCTTCAGCCACTTGGCCACGTTCTTGGTGGTCCAGCGTCGAATGCAAAGCTGGTTATTGCCTGCCATCATCCTTCTCTATCCGCCAATAAAACTGACCTGTTACATATTGGAGAAAGAGACAAGACCTGAATGTTTCATGAAGATTACTGAAATGCCAGCGTATTTTGTGTGATTTTTAGATGCTTAATTAGCCAAAGGCTTTTTATATAAGAGCCAACTAAAAACTAGACATACAATTTATCAGGTAAGTAACGCAAAAATGCTTTTAAAACATTTTTTATTCAAGCAAAACTAAATTAAGATTTTATCACTTGTTCCCAAATAGAAATGTAAAGCTACCAAGAAGCAGAATATTTTCTAGATGTACCGAGTCTACTTTTATTCTTTTGTTAAAAAAATAAATAAATCCAGGTTTGTTAATTACAGTAGGCAATGAAAGACAAAGATTACTCTGTTTAAATACCTTAAACAGATTAATCATTAGTCTTTTCCACTGTTTGCAGTTCATAAACTAAGCAAGAAAGTATAGCCAGCAACCATGTAAAACTGAATGAAAGCTAAAATAATACATTACAGGTCAAATACATTCCACTGTTTTAAAATACATACTGAAGCTTTGGTGGCATGACGTTTCCCCCTCACCCCTCCCACGTAAACCTAAGACTAGGTATCAACAATAATATTGACCTGAGGCATCTTAGTTGTATGTTGATGGTGCAGCCGTTCTATTTCTATTTTTGACCTCAGTAATCAAGATAGATGTTTATTATATTGCAAATCCTTGAAAATAGTCAGCTTTCAAAGTAACATTACTAGAAATTAAGCATTAGCTTTAATTCCAAAGTATCTTCAAAAGCGATGTGGTAATAGATAACATAACAACACGACAAAAGCAGAAAAGATGTATTCTCCTAATGGAGAATTCTCAGTAATCGCTTTCCTGACTCTAGAACATTGCTTGAAGGAAGGCAAGACACCTCAGCAACATTTTAGTCACATGGAGGTGACAAGTCATCAGAATATCTTAGAACAACCACCACAAAATAATTAACCACAGAATGTTACGTGGAATACATGAAAAAAAACTTTAAAAGGCTACCAGTGATGTAAAAGTAATAAAAAGCTTATCCAATATTTAAGACCCACGGCAGTACAGAATGGATTTGTGCATAATTTATATTTGGTGGCTTATGTACAACTACCATCTAAGAAGCAGCTACAATTTCATGGCTCTTTTGTACTTGAAAAAACAGTCTAATTAACTATAACGCTTCAATCGTGCCAACCAAATCTCAGAAAATACAAGACAGTACAGTACACTAGTGGCACATACATAATTTGAGGTTTTCAGAATGAAAGCAAGGAAACAGTCTACTTTATCTATTATTTAGCTTCTGTATATAGCAAACAAGTACTCAAACTCAATGAATATTCAGTACAAAGTTTGACATCATTTTCGGGGGCACAGCTCTTCCAAAATGAGAAGCTCTTTCCTTCTCACTTCTCTTTTTAAAGAGGTACTGTACCTATTGTTAGAAGTAGCTCTTACCATAATTACTGGATGCAACTTTTTCTTCCAGCTTACATCTAAAAGGACCACAAACTATTTTATTCTGTATTAGAGAAGATTCAATTTGTCCAACGAGATTTCCCAGCAGTGCAAAATAAATAATTCAGAAGAAAAACAATTGCACAAATCAAAGTTGCCCTTCTAAAACAATTACGGGAATGGTACTTCTGAAGATATTATCTCCATAGTTGATTGTATATTAACAACATGTATTTAGTGCATAGTTTAAATTTCTCAAAACTCCATATACAGTTAATATGCATATAAGCTTAATATCTCAATTTAAATAGTTGCCAAAACAATCATAAACCACTACTAGAATCTCTGCATTTACTACACTCTTCCTTCTCCACATAAAAGGGTATTTTTGCATTTCTATGTTATCTTACTGTTTTTGAAAGTCTTCCTGTAAGAACTATTTGCTTACATAGCTATTAACAAAATAAATCACATTTAATTTGTAATCAATGATCAGTTACTTCATCCTTTTTGTACTACTTATTTCTAATCTTCCTCCTGTAAAACAAACAAACAAACTTGAGTTGCTTATCTGGACTTCCAGCTTTCCTTACTCAGAAATGCAGATTAAATACTGAAAAAAATTGTTAATCATCACAAGTTTTTTAAAAGCAGTGAATTTCGACTCACCAAAAATACGCTCAACTTACTGATTTCTCTTCTAACCAAAGCAACTTCTGAGGGCACAGGCAGGAAACCCTCTCTAACCTACGAGAATTCTGTTCATTTGTCACAAGTCAAGTAGCCTAACACCAGCCTAGTGTTTCTTCATCTGGCATTGCAGGAATAAAAGTCAACCCTTACCAGACCTGCAATAAAAGTGACGTTACAACACTGTGTAAGCATACCCATCAAAGTTCACTGCTGAATGGGCTGGACCTGGGAGAAAGTCTACACTAACCTTAAGATGCATCTGATAGGACCTGCTCCTGTTTTTAAATGCTGACAAAGACAAGACATTTAACCAACTGGAAGAGACAAAGAAAACAAAAGAAACAAGCACACAAAACACAAACTTAAACCATTCCACATAGCTGGTAGCTAATTTCATCTAAATGGCAACACCTGATGACAAAGCAATTTATTTAAACTCAGAAACTGCCTTCTCCTTCAGACGACTCATTTAGCCCCATCTTTGTAGTTTTAAGGATGAAAAGCACTTTCCTTAACAATCTTAGCACCTGCAATATAATACAGATCTCTGCCCAACTGCTCCTGTTCATTTTTTGATGCTTAAGAACATTATATAACATTTCTAACACTACCAGTCTGCAGTGCAAGACTGACTAACATAGCAGAAGAGACCAAGTCACTTAGGTAACTGTACTTGCCTTCTGAAAGAAAACAGCACTGATAACTACTTTGCCTTCTACATTAGTTGTTTTATTGCTGAAACCAGATAATGGATAACATTATTTAATGATGAATAACACGCATGAGTAACAGAGCAAGCACAGACTTAAGTGTCAGAGGGCAAAATATACTTTTTGCCTGACATCAGCAATGTCTAACTAGCTAGTTGATTACTTTTCCTGCTGCTGTGACTTTATATTTAGTCAGCTCATCAGCAGTACATATCATGTGTCCCGTTTCCCTTTTTCCTCCCCCAGCCTTTCAATTAACAGCATGAACACAACTGAATATGAACTTCATGTGCATGTGTATAAGTATTTATTTTTTCAAAACAAAAATGCTACTTTAGGAGCCATGAACATTTCTACAATTTGGCTAGGGCATTTTAAGAAAAGAGGTGCCTCTGAGAGGCTAAGTATACTCTAGCTGTTAGCACAACATTTTTCCTAGATGTATATTTAAATAGGGAAAATTAATCTCTCTCAAAAAAATTTATAGAATAGTTTGGGTTGGAAGGGACCTTTAAAGGTCATCTAGTCCAACCTGCCTGCAGTGAGCAGGGACACCTTCAACTAGATGAGGTTGCTCAGAGCCCCATCCAGCCCGACCTTGAATGTTTCCAGGGATGGGGTTTCTACCACATCTCTGGGCAACCCGTGCCAGTGCTTCACCACCCTCATTGTAAAAAATTTCTTCCCTATATCTAGTCTGAATCTACTCTTTTAGTTTAAAACCATCTCCCCTTGTTCTGTCACTAGAGGAGTAATGGTTCTAAACTTATCCACAATTCTACCACGTCCTCCTCTACTGAATTACTGCCAGTCAACCATTAAGTCCCCAACTTTCCTACCATACAGACTTTGAGTCAGTATACTGAAGTAAAAATGGGGAAAGTTGAATGATTATCACTACTATAGCCAAGGAAAAGTAGCATTAATATGACACTAACATTAGCCTGAAATCTTGTTACAGAAACAAAACTTGATTACACCACAATCATAGCTGAAGGGTTAAATAAAATCCTAGTGATGTCCACAGCACTTAGTGGAATGCTGGCTGGATTTGTTTATTCCAGACACGTGTGCAAAATTCTACCAGCACCATTATTGCTTCTCCACCTGCCCAAGTGTGCCTGGGAGTCCGTGGCTCTCCTTGCTGACATGCCTCTTGATTTCTTCCCAGCTAGGTTCAATTCTCATCAGCCTTGAGAGGAATTTTAGGAAGAACACTGAAGAACTATCAGATCCCAAGTTATTAAACCTACATTTCTTTGTGGAAGGTTTCAAGCTGAAGTTTGAATACAGGCAATTCTTCCTTCGCTGGCTCTGCTAGTCCAGGAGCACAACATCTCACACCTCAGGAGAAAACTTCTTCTGTACAAAGGCTGCTGCTTTGCAATGTGAACAAGAACCAGGTTTGCAGCACTGGCTCCCCAGCAGAAAAAAGCCATACACAAAAACGTGTGCTGAGCAAGCCCACAATAACAAGGCTGCTGTCACATACCAACTTAGTAATGCTGTGCTGGAAAAAGAACATACAGCACTGCCTTGTTACACATCAAAAGTCTTGGATACTCAACTGACTTGCATCAGAAGCTTGTCACTTGTTCTTCCTGAAAACTCTAAATTCTTCAGTGCTTATTGAAAGCAAAGAGCACCAAAGGTTTCATTGCCATATAGTGTACAGTGACTTAATCCTTATCTTCTAAATGCCACTATATATACTCAGTATCTTGTAAACAAAAGGAGAAAAAGAACACTTGCAAAAAAACCCCATGATTTTTTAAAGAGTTTTTTAATACATTAGTTACCACGCTGTATATAAAACTGATCAAACACAGCACAATGCCCACCATGAGACTGAAAAATTGCATAAGTATTTTCCTGAAGCAAGCATACAATAATTTCAAATGCAGAAATATTCCTGTAAAACTTGCACTCAGTTTTACTTAGTGACTTTGCTATCAGAGTTGTTTCATAAACACTTCTAGTAAATGAGATTATCAGCGGTATTTTAACCGTACTCAAAGGTCTTAGTGCTATTTATGAAGGTAAGATAAGAAATCTCATAAAGCAACACTTGTTCAGTTTACTTTATGTCTTGGGTTTTAAACCATCAAGGAAGATGTGCGTGTCAGTAATTATTTATTGAAGTGCTGCACTGTGGAAAATATAGAACTGATATTGTAAAATAAAAGATTAGCTCCATATGCTTAGAAGAGTCTTTCTGTTGGAACGCCTCCATGCAAAACTGACAGCAGCTACTACAGAAAGTCCTGGAAGCTAAATATACTTAAGAACCACTAAATGCGGTTACACATTGCAGCAAGCTGAGCAGAATACATACTGCTCCCTGACCTGACCACCTCATTACACCAAACAGGTTGTACTACACTCTAGTGAACACTAAGAGCGGCTCAACTCCTGATCGACTAATCAGCTAACAAAACATTTTTTTATCCTACCACCGTAATTCAAGGCACACACAAGTGGTTTTTAAACAACTGATCAAGTACTCCACCACTTATCTTAAGATGTAATTTACAGTATTTCATTAATATTTGTACAAGATCTTGAACACTTCATATGCTAAAATGTCAAGTGTCGAGTATTTTTTTTCCTCCAACTTCAAGAAACAGTGTATCCATCTCATAACAGAATGTTTAGTGTTCTTTATCTGTCTGCAACTTAGCAGTAAGACAATCCAGGTTTGCTTTTCCTCTTTTATTTCTTTCTTTTCTTCCCATACCCTCATCTTAGGGTGGAAATAGGGGAAAACACAAACTCTCCATCCAAATTAACACTAGAACAATATCTGAAGTGAAACTGTGTTTGTTCTTACTCTCCAACCTAATTTACAACCTGATCTTTTTGGTCTAGTGAAAATCTAGGAGCCTTCCTCATTTTAGATGCACAAAAAAACCCTCCCTAACAACAAAAACCCTAAAAGTTACGTGATTATCAAATAAACATTTATAATGTAATATGGTTTATGGATTGCAACCAGCTTAGCGGTCAGCAAAACTGAGCTCTGTACAAAGAAAATGGACAGTATAAAGCTTGTAAGATTGCAATTCCTAGGCCAACCTGTGTTTTTAACTGTATACTACAAAAAAAAAAAAACAAACCCAAAGCCAACCAGACAGCAAAAAGATCACCTAGAACAGCAAACAAGAGAATTTAAAATTCTTACTCTTTACAAATCTAAAGAACCTTTCCTTCACATCTAAGTAGCACTTTCATCACAAAAACTTAAGAAACTTCACAAAGAATTTCCTTCCACTAGGTATAAAAATCACTTTGCCCCAATCCTGTGAGTTAATTACACCTTTTCTCTATATTAGAGAAAGCAAAATGAAGAACAAGACCACAGGCATTTCCTCACCTCTGATATCCAACAAGAGGTACCCCTTACATACCACAAGGGACAATTAAATGCCAGAAAATGTCTTGTTGCTACTCCAGAGCGCAGCATGATCAGCTGCTAGGTGGAAGTGGCACAGACGCTGTGTCCAACTGCAGGAGGGAGCTCTGTGGAAAGAGCATATTTAGCGCAAGTGGCATCTTCCATCAAGTCACCTCACAATGCAGAACGTGTGTTGGGTTTCTATAAAGTGAATTTTGCAAACTGAAGCATCAAATACAAAACCATGAGACCACTTCAGCTCCAGTTACAAACCAATAAATATGTGAACATTAAAACTGCCTCTCTTTTGCCTCTTCTTCCTTTAACTTACAGAGCTGAAAAAAACCTATCCTTTTAAACAATTATTTCTAAATTTTAGCAATCAGCAATCATTAAGTCAATAGTGTGAGAGGCCACCTAATCCATCAGCAACTTAGATTCGAGAGACCGCGCGGACAGCAGCTGCTGCAGAGTTTAAACTTTCTAAACTTGCGTTGGCCTGAAATTCAGACAAAATCTGTCCCGTGCAGGCAGACTCCTCCATTTAATCCCGAAACTCCAACAGCACGCCCGCAAACCAGGAACAGCACTTTTCCACGCTGCCTTCTTAATTACCAATCCTACTCAAAAACTTTTTTACTCAAAACTAAATACTTTGCCCTCAGAAAACACACCAGTTTTACGCCACTGGCAGCAATACCTGTTTTGACCTGGTAGGACTGTTTTGATATCTAACTGCGAGACTGACACAAAGCACAAAGTTCTCAGCATCGTTTCCAGACACGGTTTGTTTCCCGGGGAGGCTGACACAGGGATGAGAAGCCAAACGATTTCCCTCTCCCCCCAGAGCCGCCGTAAGGAAAAGCAGAGCAGCTCGGCACACGGCGGGTCACCCCCGCCCGCCAACGGGGCTTTTTAACTCCTTGGTGGGAGCTGAAGTAGAAAATTTACAAAGTTCAGAGCGAAATCGCCACAACCAGGCACAAAACCGACAACACTTCACCCTCCCCACGGCACACGAAGTAACTCGAGCCGGACGACTTGGAGCTTCTCAGCAGAGCGGTTTCCTCAAAAGCTGGCCCCGAAGCGCCGAGAGCCCGC
>NW_010326384.1:0-3535 GCF_000700745.2 Antrostomus carolinensis
CCCCACCATGCTGTCATTCTGTGATTCTGTGATTTTTGCTGTTGCTAATTATTTACACATTGTACAGTAATTTTAGATTTTATTTTTTTTTTTGGAAGAACAAAAGTTAGCATCATTTGGGTTTTTGTGTCTTGTCTTTGAGAAAGTCATAATAGTTTATTTAATGAAGAGTTTATTTCCTGTTATTATATAACGTACTCATATGTAATTTGTTACTGAGATTTCCAGCATTAGCCATAATCTTTTTTTTCCTTTTTTTTTTTTAAAAAAAAAGCACATCATAGATTTATATTGAGATTCAAGGACATTCTCTAGATTTTAGAACCTCACTCTCCTTAAGTGACCCCTTTCTCTGAAACTGGATTTTCCTCTTCTCTATATGCAGTTATTACATGCCTAGAAAACCTTTTGTTCTAGAATACCTTCACCCTAAAATGACCAGACGCCATGTCTTAGCATCGTGGATGAAATGTAATGTCAAGATAAATGCTTGTCTATTGTTGAACGTGATGGCCTTTTCCTTTTTTTTCCTTTTTTTTTTTTTTTTTTTTCTTTTTCCTTCCCAGTTTTGTTCAAATACAATTTGTTCTCTTAGTTCTTTGCCACTGAGCAGGAGTTTTTTGGGGCCAGAAATAAGAAGCTCTGCTCCGTACGGGTCTGCTGCAGTTACACTGGGTCACGGCAATAAGGAAGTAGTTTCAGTGTAGTTAAGTTCCAAGTGTGTTGGGTCGCTCGGTGCGGTTTGTATTCCGTTGCACGCTACTTCAGGAGGTATCAGCCAGCTTTTTGCACATTTATCTCCAGTGGGCTGCTTGCCAGGGCAGTAGACAGATTGTATGACCCACGCCTCTTCTGCAGTGCCTTAATGCAATTAACATGTTGGTTTGCTTTATCACTGCATATAGGGCGACTGTAGATCTGAAAAGTATGTACGTGACCGTACATGTTTATCAGATCACAAATGTTCAGAATTAAGTAGGAGAAGATTTATGTGTGTTATGCAAATACAAAGCTGTAACAACACTTGCTTAAACAATAAAGCCAGGAGATTGGCCTGTTCCAATTCTTAATCTAAAAATACTTGCGTTGTGCACTCAACATACGGTTTCAGAAAGAGCTGATGTGGTAAAGAGGGTTGGTTGTGGGGCTGGGACCTCTGGGATTCTCTGTCTGTATCTTGTATTACCATTGTTCTGCCCTGTGAACATTTTTCCCCAAACTTGCTATATATTTTTTTATGCTCCTGTAAAATGGGGGAAGTTAATATTACCACCTCTAAAGGTGCTTGGAATTTTTTACTGATCTTAAATATTGAAGAACTTACATTGTCAGCATTATATGTAATAATTGAGGGAAATAATCTAATTTGAGTACTAACTGGAAAGAAAAAGTACTTCAGTTGAGTTTTCAAAACATACCTTATCTTAGTTGTCTCAGTCTTTTGGTTGGTTTTTGTTTTGTTGGGGTTTTGTTTTGTTTTGTTTTGTTGGTTTGGTGGGTTTTGTTGTTGTTGGTTGGGGGGGGGGTTCTTTGTTTTGTTTTGTTTTGTTTTTTTCCCCTGTTCTGCACTATTGGAGCCAGGATTTGACATTAATGTTTTTGAGCAGCTTTTCAACCGGGGTAACTCAGAGTTAGCTTGGTCAAAGTCAAAAGAACTACAATAATATTTACAGTTCTGTTTGCTAGGAATTTATTTGGAGTTATTTTGGTCAGAAGAGCGTATTGCACAAGACTGTTACAAAATAGTGTATGTGAACACAGGCATGAGCACCTTTAACATTTTTCCCAGCATTTTAGGAAAGTGGCAGTTATTAAGGAGATAGAATGGCTCATTTTACACATTACTGCAAAAATATGGGAGTTGATCAAACTTTTGTATTAGTATAATTTTATTTGTTTTCATTTTAATTGCGGATTTTGTAATATGGTTTGGGTGAACCTTTTGTCATACATACCCCCCCCCCCATTCCCCCCCCCCTCCCTGCCCCCAGTAAAACAGAAAAGAGGCTGCATGTAGAAGACTGTCATGTTAATTTTTGTTTAATTTTATACAGATGTTTTGCTTCAAAAGATGTTAAAGTAAAAAGAATACACTCCATCTGAAAATGGTCAATGTTAAATTGTTCGGCCAGTGTTCCTAATGTACGTCGTGAAAATAGTTATGGTTAATAAATGGCCACATAAGCCTGAATAGATCTACACCACCACTTAATGGTCAAACCTTTTCCCACTGTTGCAGTTGTCGTACTAGTGTTTCTCTAATTCTGTTCCAGATCAAATTAATTTTATATAGACTGACTGGTCGGAGTTTTCACAGTGTTCCAGATGGAATCTCACCAGTCCTTTCTGGACTGACATCGTTTTTTTCCTATGCTTATGAAAATTACTTAAAATTTTAGATTTATATCTGCTTTCATGATCTTATAATCATTCTTTATCTTTTTATCTTGCTATAGATTAATAACTTGATTTTTTTTTTTTAATATTCTCTATTGGTTTGTAGGTGTGCCTTTCATCTTCTAGTTTACACCTGTGAAATTTAATCCCTTTGAGGGTCAGTCATCCTATCCATCTGTTTCCTCACCAGTGACACTCTGATCCTTCTCTTCACTGCTGAGACCCTTCAACTTAATAAAATTGCCAAGTTTTATTGGTACACTTCTACTATAGCATGACGTCCATCAATGCAGTATTAGCCTGTGTATTTACAGAGACAAGCTTTAGACTGTGTTTTTATGCACGTGGGCGCTGTAAACCACAATGCAGAAGTTCTGCTGATTTTCCCATTTATATTTCTTCATATGCAGACAGTGCTTTTCATAGTGGGAAATAGAAGGTCACTTCCCACTGCAGTGCTGCCTCTCCTGATTTTTTCAGTTTCCCTGTGTTTTCAAGTGTTCAATAAAGGGTTTGCACAGGTCATCTCTAATTGCACTCACATGGGCTTGACCTCCTTGGCTCACAGGCAGGCTTGGGTAGGAAGTGTTGTGACAATTTTTTATTATTACTATTTTGGGTTTGGTTTTTTTTTTTTTTTTTTTTAGTTACTTGGAAAATTACTTTTTGAGTTGTAACTTAAAATATTTAGTATTTTCCCAAGCTGAAAAAAAAAGGTATGGTGAATAAAAGAGAATATAATTGTGACAGAGGTAGTGCTTGGGGCTTTGTCTCTACAGGTTCATTGAATCAGCAGTGATTCCTCATGGTGACTTACTGCTACTCTTTGGCTTTCGGGAGAGAGAGCATCGCTGTTTCTGTGTGACAAAGACAAAAATGCAGTGAAAACTGTCTGATGACTGACTGCAGTAAAACTCCTGTTAGAATGCAGATTTTTCTTTCTCTAAAATTGCTCATGTCCTCCTCCGTTAAAACCCTGAGCTGTAACATAGACTGGCTCCTTAGTATCTCAGTAAATTATATACTTCAAAGCATGAGTTGATTATTTTTTAAAGAAAATAATTCATTTTATGTACTAGGGGAATCTGAATAGTAGGGCATTAATAATCTACTGTATTGGGTTTGCATGGCAAGGTTT
>NW_010326385.1:0-5654 GCF_000700745.2 Antrostomus carolinensis
CCCAGGTAACAAGCAATAGAACGAGAGGAAACAGCGTCTAGTTGCGCCAGGGGAGGTTTAGATTGGATATTGGGAAAAACTTCTCCACCAAAAGGGTAGTCAAGCATTGGAACAGGCTGCCCACGGGAGGGGGTGGAGTCACCTTCCCTGGTGATATTTAAAAGATGGGTAGACAAGGTGCTTAGGGACATGGTTTAGAGATGGAATTGGCAGTGTTAGGGTCATGGTTGGACTCTGTGATCTTAAAGGTCTTTTCCAACCACTACGATTCTGTGATTCTGTGGATGAGGCTTTGAGCAACCTGATCTAGTGGAAGATGTCCCTGCTCATGGCAGTAGGGTTGGAACTAGATGATCTTTAAGGTCCCTTCCAACCCAAACCATTCTATGATCCTACGAATTCTACATTCCCTAGCCTGCCAGCAGCTCACCAAGAGCAGTACAAACCAAAGGTGTTAGAACTCTTGTTGAAAATTAGTTTTACGGAGATCCTCAGACACTTGCACTCTGCAGCGTGCCATGTGTCACTTGGTATTTCTCAGCACAGCTCAACCTATAAAGCCATCAATGGTTTGGGACTCCAGTGCTACCTCTTTCTTTCTGTGCTGCTGGGGTAGTATTTTATCTGTAAGATGCCACAGCTGAAAACTCCCTTTGCATAAAGGGAGGTGCTGACACAGCTTTTTCCATCATGGATGTGCTGTGACTTTGAAAATCTCTTCTCCCCTTGTTCTGTAAGGAGCGGGATTTTAACATCCCTAATACAATGAAACCCAGCCTTGCTCTTCTTTCCCCATTCTTTTTACAAGGCTAATATAAGACAGAAAGATAAAAAAAGGCTCTTTTCATATTATAACAATCATGGAGCAGTATTACTTGAGAGGGAAGGCAATCAAATAAATTCAATATATACATGACAATATGTATTTGATTAATGTGAAGGGAACCAGAATAATTGCTAGGTGTTAGTAACAGTGTTACAAATAGAAATACAATTAAACAAAAACATAAATTCTCAGTGTAACAACAGGGACCAGAGACGTGCTTTTTCCCCTGCTCTTTGCAGTATTGGTGAACATGTTCTTGACAGCAGGGGAATCAGGGGAGAGAAAAGGAGTTAGTTCTGTTAACAAACCTAAAATTTTATTTTTAGATTAAACTGAAAATAAAAGATTGCAATATGTTGGTGCTACATAGTTCAACAATAGCGAAGCCGTGACTACAAGCATGCTCCCAGGGGAAGGAAAGCACGTGAGAAAGCAGTACAGGGAGGCAGGTTCTCTGCAAAGTGATGCACCTGTCAGCAGGGGAAGATTTCTCTCCTCTGAACACAACACCCCACACCAGCTCAAGATCGGTACTAAATTAAAGTGAAAGCCATTCCATCCTGAACCCTCCTGGCATCCCACACCACCACCTTAATGACTCGTACCTGCACTGTGCAGGTCTATATATTTGGGCACTCAGTGCTCTCCAGCTGCCACTTGTGCATTAGACTGGAAGAGTGCTGTATTTCGTTGGGAAGCTTTACCTCTTCAAAGACATCAGCTTAACTGTGAAAACTTACTGAAAAGGACTCTCTGGGGCACCCTTAGCCACCACTCCAAGGAATCACCTCTTCATATACGTATTAGCAACCTACTGACACGATGTCATTACTGCAAGATGCAGCGGCGATCATCCTCCCCTCCCTCCCCTAAAGATGGAGCTACTGAACGGAACAGGAACTTGAGCTTTGTTAGCACTGATTTACTGCTGGAATTTACACCACGAGAACTGCCCACCGGGAGCACTTCAGCATCCAAGAAATGCTACATGTGATCAGCACCGAACGCAGCCCTCGGAGCCAACGGGAAAGATTTCAACAGTTTGCACTTTATTTCCAGCTTCAACCCAAAGGACTGTCAATAAAAAAATCCCACAGACTTAAAAAATAATATATTATTATTCATAATAGTCTTAGAAATCTCTTGTATCCTATTAGATTTCCAATTAGAGCTATTGCTGCATGCAAGTAATATACTGCTAGACCTCCATATCAAAAGAGTGCAACATCTTTGTAAGACATCCATAGGCTTTAACAGTGATGTACTAAGCTTACCTTTTAAGCTTGTCTTAATTAAATTAACAGAGTGAAATAGCTGTAGATGTCCAATTTTTAAATATTAACATTGATTTCTTATAAAGGAAAGACTGAGAGAGGAAGATGCAAGTCAGCTTCAGAGTGCAATATTGCTCAGATTTAATTTAGAATTAGGTAATATCAAGCAGCTCAACAAACCCTCGTGCTTAATGGAAAAGTGACAATACTGGACCACGGCATAAGTGCAACAGCATTAACTTTTGGTGGAGCTATAAAAACTGTCAAAGGTTAAAGACTAGGTTCTTTGTTTAAAATCCTTGCAATTATCTGCTTCACAAAGAAATTCACTGATGCATGGATACAGGGCTCACAGGCGCAGCTGCCACCTTGCCTGTTGTGTGTCACCACCATTCAACTTAAGTGTCTAGATCTACTACTGCAACGTTTTGAAGCTGTTCAACATATAACCACTGGGAAGATAATTTTAACCAATTAAACAGAATTTTTTTTCCATTGCAAGACAAAAGTATGAGAGCGACAACTTTCTGTATGGAGCTCCATAGCCCACCACCTCTTCACTTCCAAAGAAAGAAACGAGACAAAGACTGGTGATGCAAAGCAAAAGACGACATCCAAAAGAAAACTGAAAAAAACCCCAGCCCATCATGATCGTATCAGGCAGCCTGTGTCACACAGCAGTGCAGCTGAGATCTCCCTTCCCTGGAAAAACAGTGACATACTCAGTGAGGATGCGCTGCACCCACTGTAACAACTGTTCCTTCTCGTTCCCTGGCTGCTGCTGGCTTATCCTCTGGACAGATGTTATGACAGTGACGCCCTCAGGAAACCGCCCAGGGCCGAGGTAGTTTTTGTTTAAGTCTAGAAGCAGCAGTCTGAGTCCTGGTAAATGCAAGGCAGAAAGTCTCAGCACAGGTGACACCAAGCTCAAAGTTCTGCCTGGGCCAAGTCCCAACCAGCCTTGTGTCCCATTGGAAAAAACTCATCTTGCTTTGCCCCCCTTTGCTGGCAGGTGCCATGTTCTTTCTCAACTTAAAAGCCAACCAGGTAAATTAGAAACTCCTGCAGCAGAGGCTGGGGAGCAGAACGATGCCCAGGTAAACTGGCTGCATGCTCAGACACCTCGCAGTACTGAGCAACTGTAAACAGAGGAGTCTCTCAGAGATGAGGTGTTCATGGAGAAGACACAACACACACTTTTTCATGTTTTGAAACGTTGAAATGACAGATAGTCTGCAAGATCAGCAAGCCTGTGGCTTTTCCATATTAAGCCAGCTGGACAGAACCTCCACTGCAGGCCTGCATTACATAGTACCACCCTGATACCTGCACACACAAACTCAGCTCCCTGGTCTGCCTGGGCATCCCTGGGCCTGTGCCACCGAGGGAAGGCAGGATTTTCTGGTGTTCACCACATATAGCCAATCTAAGAAAACCCCTGGGAACAGGCTGCTGGTACTTTCCAGAAGAATGACTCAGGAAGAGCCCACTGTTTACATCAACTTGCTTGTACCTTTGGAAACTACCTGCTCCTTTCTAGGAGCTGACCAAATGATAATATAAGCTTTTCCTCTAGTGAAACAACAGCCTGGTGAATACTTTGGTTCTTCTTCTTTGAGATACAGAAAACATGCAATAGCAGATCACTGGAGTAATAAATGAATCAAAATCAGTCGACGCTACAGGCACTAGGTGAGTGCCATGGTATACCACAGTAGCACAGATTCCTTTCAGAAACTAAGTTAGCAGAGTAGTTTAAAAATGCCAGAGACAGCTGTCCATCAGGGTGATGGGAAGAAGGGCAATTTAATGTATGCTGCAGTGAATAACAGCTAATGAAAAACTAGAATATGTTTCAGTTAAAAATGCAAGTAACAAAACCATGAACTCATACTCCAACTACTCCATATCCCTAGATGCCATTTTTGAAGCTATTTTGCCCTTAACAGAAGGAGTCTGATGCAAGTTGCTAAGCTGTTTTGAAGTTCCACGCTTGTGGAAAACAAATAAAACTTCCAAAAACACTGCAGACATGACCTTTTTGATTTGAGCTATGTGCTCAAAAAGCAAACAACATACTAATGGCACAAGGGAACTCCAAGGTGGCAGAGAATCTAATGATCTCCAATGTAAAGCTATGCTGATGCAAACTGGTAGCAACACCAATTTTTTTTTTAAATTTATTTTGTAGTAAGAAACTGAATGACTGAACATGGAATTACATCTTGGTCACATACAAATCATCTTACTAGGCAGCTTTAGGAAATATTTAATTGACTGTTAGAAGGTATCTTTTTTCCCTTTCTTTTTTCCCCCTCTTTTAAATTTTCTTTCTTTTTTTTTTCCTTTTCTTTTTTTTAAAGATGCAAGCCCAAAATGCATTAGAAATTTTGACTGGCAAGGAGGCAGCATATCGTTCTCACATGAAGTTCTGGTGCACCTTGATCTTCCCCTCCTAATCCACCATATTCCTGACCTTAGAGTACACATGCTTTTTTTTCTGGTAGTCCACCAAGTGGGTCCACGCTGAGCTTGCTCACCTACATTGTTAGGCTGAATCTGGTGCAGAGATTGCAAACGTATCCTAGAAGTTCTAGATCACTGGGGAAGGCAGGTGCATGGTCTACAAAGAAGCAGGAAAGCTTATCTAGCTCAGCCATTGAAAAACACACACTTCCAAAATCCCTCATGCAAAGAAATTTTGCTCTGCAGATCTTTAAGCAAGCTGTGTTAAAAATGGGAATGTCGGGGAACAGCGTTAAAACCAACCAACCAAAAAAGCAGCTAATCCTTTGGCCACAATGTCACTTCGGAAACTTTGTATTAATGCATAGCTCTGATTTTAGAAATAAACTGTCACCTTCTGCACATGCTTTGCCTATCAAAATGTATCATTATTATTGTTACTACTATAGCACCGAGACACTCCAGTCACAGTAGATAGGACCCCACTATGCTAAGCATGCTACAATGCAGTACAAAGACTCATGTACATGATTTACACAGGTTTTTCAATTACAAAATAAGCATTAAAACATCACACAGTTATTAGGAAGAAATTCAACCAGACACAACATATGTATTAAAAGGATACCCTGGACCATCCATTTAATTGCCATTTTCTGGTCAAGTAGCTTAAGAGTGGGATATAATTTCTTTTGCTGTATTTGGTTTGCATGGCAAGGTTTTGGTTGCAGGGGGGCATAGGGGTGGCTTCTGTGAGAAGCTGCCAGAAGCTTCCCCCATGTCCCACACAGCCAATGCCACCGGCTCCAAGATGGACCCACCGCTGGCCAAGGCCGAGCCCATCAGTAACGATGGTGACGCCTCTGTGATAGCGTAACTAAGAAGGGGAAGAGGGAAAAATGAAGAAAAAAGCTGTGCATTTTGCAGCTGGAGAGAGGAGTGACAAGATGTGAGAGAAACAACTCTGCAGACAACAAGTCCAGGGAAGAAGGAGGGGCAGGAGGTGCTCCAGGCACTAGAGCTGAGATTCCCTTACAGCCCATGATGAAGACCATGGAGAGGCAGGCTGTGACCCCGTGGGAAGCCCA
>NW_010326386.1:0-1960 GCF_000700745.2 Antrostomus carolinensis
GGAGCTTTTCCCGCCCGCGCCGGGGGAGCGCTGGTTCCTCACGCCGCACACGCAAGAGCTGAGGAGACGCTCTGGAGGGATTCCTGGAGCGCTCCAGGCGTGGCCTACTGCCGGAGATGGCATTCCTTCTCCCCCCGGTGTCTGCAGCTCCGAGAACAATGGAGCCCTTCTCCCGCGTCCCGCTCCCCCCGCAGGCCCGGCCCCCGCTGTAACCCAGGGGCAGGGGATTGGACCCCCCTTCAGAGTTGGGGACCTTAAAAGTAAAGGAAATTCCCAGAAGTAGTGAATTTTAATCACGATTACGATATAGCACCTAGCTTTTGTGTTTGGTTTTGAACACTCTCCTTCTGCCACTTCCCCCCCACGTTAATGTCTCTGTCATATCAGATCATATCGCTGTGGAAGCTTCTGGGAAAAGCAGCCAACAGGATTAATTCCCTTGCAAGTCAATAAACACTTGATGTGTGTTAAATATACATAAGCTTTTTTTTTTATCCTAGCAATGCATCGTGACTCTTGTCCGCTGGACTGCAAGGTTTATGTGGGTAACCTTGGAAACAATGGCAACAAAACTGAATTAGAGCGAGCTTTTGGCTACTATGGACCACTGCGCAGTGTATGGGTGGCGAGAAATCCTCCTGGTTTTGCCTTTGTGGAATTTGAAGATCCACGAGATGCAGCTGATGCAGTAAGAGAACTAGATGGAAGGTAAAGTGTGCTTCTTGTGTGTTTGGCTTGTCTGGTGAAAAGAAGAGAAATTGTGGGTAGTGATGCAGTTTAAATTAGGAAGCTTCAACTGTCAGAGCCCAGGACTTGACACATTTGTTATGCAATATTTGTTTTTACAGTGGTATAAGGATAGTCTTTCTTAAATGGTGCAGGAATAGCGTTGGGATGGTTAATTTTATATTTCAGAGCTGGACTCCCAAGTTAGGGATGACTTGGACCTCTTGGTGTGCTTTAGTTTAATTCAAGATGGTGTTGCTGTAAAGAGGCACAACTGATCAGGGAGACTCTCCTTGATTCTCTGCCCACTTTTCATAGCGTGGCAAGCTTTCAGAAGTGGTCAGACCTTTTTTCTGTCATGCTGGAGCTTTTTAAGACTCTGAATACTGTGTACTTTGACTAATGTGTATAGACAGAATGGTTTTGCCCTTGTCTATTCTTTTTTCCTTCTCAATTCTCTAGGTTTTCTCCCACTGGCAGACTTGTCCTTGGAAATGCTAACCAGTGTCACATCTCCTTTTCTCAGAACCCTCTGTGGGTGTCGTGTCAGAGTGGAGCTCTCCAACGGTGAGAAACGAAGTCGGAACCGTGGTCCACCTCCCTCCTGGGGCAGGCGTCCTCGAGATGACTATCGCAGAAGAAGTCCTCCTCCCCGTCGCAGGTACCCTAGGTCAAAGTACACTCATAGAGCTCTTGGCACTGTTACCACTTAGCATCCTAGAAGCAGGCTTTTTAAAAAGCATGTTGATGGATAACATTCATCTATCTGATCACAATTTGGAGATGGCAAATGCTAAAAAAAAAAAAGAAACCAAACCCCAAAACCCCACAAAATCGAGGTGAACTTAAATTGTGTTGAATGTTGGCTTTTGTCCTTAGGTCCCTGTGCAAGTTGGTAGTCAGTGCCCTCTATACTGGACTTATCTTTGTTCCTCCTAAAATCTGCTCATCTTCTAGTCACACTTTCCCTTTCTTCCCCATACTTCAACTTAGGCTGTTCCTTTCCTTTATTCCATAAAGGCAAAACATGACATACAGCAGCTTAGCATTTCCATACAGATGTGTTTCTCCGCTTTGTTTGCACAATTTAAATACTTTCCAAGTTAGGCAGCTGTTTAATAAATACTAGAGCAAGTAACAATTGCTCTAAACATCTAGAATCTTTAGGCAGCTGTTTAATAAATACTAGAGCAAGTAACAATTGCTCTAAACATCTAGAATCTTTAGGCAGCTG